>NC_056733.1:870699298-870746798 GCF_019279795.1 Protopterus annectens
TAGCAGGATGTGTGGGAGGTGCATCTCCTTGCATGGGGGTACAAGGAGGCTTGACCCCCTCATAACACTTGTTCGAACTTTTCATCTGTTTGAGATTGTTAGTTTCAACCTTTTGGAGTCATTTTTTAGTAGGTGACGTTCAGAGCATTCAATCTACTGAATGTATTCTGTTATGGTTGGGTTATGGTAACACATTTAGATACTTCTTTTAAGTTATTATGAGTGAATTTGGGGGAAATATTAAAATTGCTCAGCCCAGAGCCCTTTACTTCACACTTTTTTACTATATTTATTTTGTTTACATCTATTCTTCCCATATTTAAAATTACTGGTAAAATATCAGAACCTCCATTCGTGCATTTTTCTTACCTACAAGCGAATGAGGAAATGCATGTTTAATTTGTCTGTATGACACTTTTGTAATGCTGATGTTCTGTCCTTGCCCTGCCCTCTGAGACCTCACCCTTTACAGCTCCAACCACTCAAATGTCACATCTATAGGAATATCTCACCTCATTTATAAAGTTTCTGATTATTTCTGATTGTTCTTGCCTGCAAATTGGATCATTAATCATGTGACCGTGGCCATTTTCTCCATTTACTTGTGAGTATGTGCTTCACTTTATTAGTGCAATAGTGTAAAGAAATGGTATCAAAAACCATCCTGCAGAGAAACAGAGTGAAGTACCGCAGGGTCAATCACAAAGTGTGACGTTATTATACAGCACAAGAGAGTAGTTAAATGACTGACAAATTACACACACAGTATTTACAGATGTAGCTCTCTGCATCAAGTGCAATTTCCCTTAAAAGCACACAGAGACCACAGTCTGGGGCTGGTTTCTCCCTCTTTCTCCAGATCCCCAGTAAGACTCCCTACTAGCAAGCCAAGACCTCCAGCACCCTCTCTGTCCAACCAGTGTTCCGTGTCCCTGCCCAAGTAGCTGACACCCCCCCCCCGAACACACACACACACACATACACACCCACACACACTCACTCTTTGAGATTTGGTTTTTACACATACATATACACACACACACACACACACACACACACACACACACACACACACACACACACACACACACACACACACCTGGGGAAGCAAACACACACACACACACACACCTGGGGAAGGTTGGCACAGGTTTACTAGCTATGCCCCCTTTTGCCCAGACTATAAGGTAGTTATAACTGCCACCAGCCAACTCTTTATCAGCTACTTTAAGGCCCTTATCAGAGGGTATCCAATCTTACTTTGTAATGTTACTATTAATCCAAATGGTAGTTTGACCAAGAGCAAGGCTATCAGGACTGACCCACAGTGTCACCAAATAAATGTGCAAGCACTCTCAAAGCTAAAATATGTCTCACCAGTATCAGCCACAAATATATTTAATAATAAATAATAAAAGAACAAGAAAATACTCGGTAAATCATCACAGTAACTTCAGAGTTCAAAATCACAGGGAATATTTAAAACAACATTGCAGGACAGTCTCAAATAAAACATCTAAGCTATACTTCCCTATATTCTTAACTTTATCTAAAATAAATTACTGTACTCTAGTTAACTTACTTACAGAGTAAGGCAAGTGTGGTGAATGGAACATCTAGCTGATGTTGTTGGGTCCAAGTCAGAGTACAGAATACTTTGTCTCTCTCAGAGATTCCTCATATTAATATCTCAAATATTACTGCAGGGTTAGCTTGCAGGATGACATCACTTCTTGTCATCTGACTTTAGGTCCCAAGCTAAACCTCCATTGCTAGAAACTGCCAGCCTTTATATTTATTTGTGAAAAATACATAGCCCTCAGATCTTTGCAGCTGTTGGAAGACATAAAACAGTAAAACACAAGATAATGTAGAAGGCCCCCTAGTTTTAGACATCCTGCCTCCTTGCTGCACTGAAACCATCTTTTATGGCACAGTTATAAAATAATTTAATTTCAACTATTTTTTCTGAAGTTTTGCAAATTAACCTTCTATGTTCTAGTTTCCACTATTAAAAGATATACATTTACACAGTTACAATAGTGTATATACATTTCTGTTCTTTTCCAGTAGGGTACACTGTGGATACATCTTTAAGCTCAGTACTTTACAAACCCTTTCAACACACACTTCTGTACCAGCAGTTTGATATACATACAACATACAATTCTAATACATTTGTAACACAAGCATATGAATCATGTTGATATTCACGAATGACATATGATTATTTACAAAATTCTAGATAGTTGTGCTGGCAGTACCCCCTTTTGTCACACTTCTATATAAATCATATTAATATTCACAAATGACATATAATTATTTACAAAACTCCAGATACCTGGGCTGGCAGTATCTGTTTTTGTTACAGTAACATTGATATGATTTTACTAAAATCTGTTCACAAGACTACATAGTAGCTTTATGCAGTAAAATAAAACAAAATGCTCACATGGACTTTACGTTAATTCTGATCAGTTGTCAGAATGTTTCCTTTAAAAAATCAAAACATACCATTAAACATGATTGAAAAGTATGCAGGTTATGTTCGTGCTGTAGTGTCAGAACTGCATTAATTATTTAAATATTCAGATCTATTGATAGGCTGGCCCATTCTCAACTGAAATATCATTTTCCTGATAAGGCACTGAAGATAGTACCTTAAATGTCACATGTGCATTGTGCTGGTATCAGTTTAGCAATATTTTGCAGTTTCAAATGAATCACTATTACAACGCTGTTTAGCTATGCACTTCTTACAAGTATCTTAATAAAATTTCAGTCTTAAAAAGAATAATAAACAGCAGATGTCCCATGTGAAATAAGATGCTGTGAACTTAGCAACTTATATTCTCTCTTGTCAGCAGAACAGTGTGGTTCTGCAAAAGTCTGTTGCAATGTTTCATTGCCCTGTTCCTCCCTTTTGTTTATTAAATTAGTCTGCTTTATTAGCTTAACAATACTTTTCATTTTTATTGTGTGCTTTTATCTTGTTGATATAACTGTAGAAGGATCATCTCCTTTGACTTAAGTTTCAGATTTCTCTCAAAACTTTCTTGCAGCTTTACTGCTTTGCCATCTACAGTAATCAAATCTCTTTTTTGTCCAATGGAGAATGATTAGGTCAAAATTCAAATCACACACTCACTGCCTGTATAGATGTTTAGGTTTAGGTTACAAGGAAGCCTGATTAATTGTTTCTAATTCAGCCCTTTGTGCTGAACATCTCCCTGATAGATTTCCGTATCTTTGTTAAATTGTTTCTGTCTTGTAAAATGCCCATCTTAGAGCAAAACATCAGATCTGAAGTAGGGACTTCATTTGTCAGCAACCTGTGGGTCTTGGATCCGATATTGCATCCGAGCCGGCAATTATTTATACAGCTATGGATCCGAGCTCCTAGCTCCTCCCCTCACCCATAATCCCCTGCCAACCCCAATTGACCTCAGATCTAGTTTGCCGCTTTTAGAAGAGACAGCTGGATTGCAGAGCTCCTGGCGACTTCAGATAAGTAGTTAAAAAACTTGTTAAAAAACAGAAAATCTTTCCTTTTAAACTTGCGTGTGTGTTTAGGATCCCTTTAGGTTAACTTTTACATCTTTTAATTTTATTTTTAGTGTTCCTCCCCTCGCTGGTCGTAGTGTGTGTGTGTGTTGTTTGTGTTTTGGGGCCTGGTGTGCGTGTGTAGTCCTTTCCTATAGAAAATGTCAGAGGCCCCAAAGCCCATTTTTTCTAAGTGCACCGAGTGTGGCCATAAGCTTTCACCGGCGGATGGCCACACTCGGTGTGTTCGGTGCCTCGGGGTTGAACACCTGTCCTCAGGATGCACGATTTGTGCAGGGTTCAACCCCAGGGCACTGAAAGAGCAGAGATCGAAGCTGGTCCTGGTGGGACTTTTGCCCCCGGAGTCGGCTTCGGCCTCTGCTACTCCCGTGGCACCTCCCCAGCCCGTGGTGGTAGCCACTCCTGCCCCCCTTCCTCCAGCCGGGATTCAAACTCCCACTAAAGCGCCGGAGGATAGGGAGGCCAGGAGGGAGAAACGGAGGGAGAAGCACCACAAGCGGCGGGACGAGGCCACCGCTTCAGGCCCCCCAGCTAAGCGGGCTTCTCCCTCCACGGCTTCCAGGTCTCCTCCACCTCGGCTCCGATCACCTTGCTTCTCCCCGGGACCAGAGAAGGAGGAGACCCGATCTCCGTCAAGGTCATCGAGGCAGCACTCCAGGCCTGCCTCGGTGGCCTCGTCAAGATCCACCTACAGCCTGTCTGACGCAGACTTGGACCGGATGATGAGAAGGTTCATCCAGGCCCAACTGCAGATGGGAGTGCTCCTGCCTCCCCCCCTTCGGGGGGGGGAGCTCGACACCCTTTTTTGCTCCGATAGCTCCTTCTCCGACCCGCTTCTCGGGTTTGGAGCGCTTGGAGCCGGGCAGCGTTGGAGCCGGGGGTGGGTCGGCTCTGACAGTACTGGGTACTTCGGATCCGACCCTGCCCTCGAGTCTGTCGGTTCCATCGTTGGATCTGACCTCTCGGAGCCATGGCCCGAGCTTCGGATCCGAGGGATTCAGTGTGCCTTCGGCTCCGTCCAGGTCGGAGCACACTGGTCCCTCGGATCCGACGGTCTCGACGCTGGTTCCGATCCCTTCATCGGATCCGAGTGGGAGTTGGCTCGCAGAGCCCAGGGAGAGTGACTCCCCCTCGGCTTTCGATGTAGTGGAGAGGGCTCTGTCGAGAGCATCCAGACCCCCGGCCCGTGTCTCGTCTCTGCCCTGCAGTCCCTCTCTGCTGGGCCAGGCTTCCATCACCCGGCCACAGGGACAGCCTGCTTCAATGTCCCAGGTTGTTCCTTTGGAACAGGACATTGCTGGCGAGACCTCCTTGGACAGCCCCCCCGAGGATGTGCCTCGCAAGCACAAGTGTAAGAGGAGGCACGTGGACTCCCCCGAGTCCTTAACAGAGGACACGGACTTGGATGAAGGGGAAGGCTACCCAAGATCACCCCCCGAGGATGTCTCCTTTGGAGACATCATGGAAATGCTTAGGCTCAGGGGGGGGTGGTCTGCCCCCAAGGCTTCCTCCGATGAGTCCGTGTTCCTGGAGGCATTCAAAGCAGGCCCGTCTACCTCTTGGGTGTCCCCTCCGGCCGACCTCTGGTGGACCTTGTGACCACTAGGACGTGGAAGGATCCAGACACTGTGGAGCCTATTCCCAAGTGCCCGGACAGGATTTTGAGCCCCCCCCCCGCAGACCGTCCCCACTGGAGAAAGGGTCCCCCTGTAGATGCCATGTTGATGGCGGCAGCCACTAAGAGGGAACTGGCTCAGGAGAGTCCCTCGGTCCATCCTCCAAGCAAGGAGTCTCGATTGATGGATCGCCTTGGGAAGCGGGTATTCAGTTCAGCGACCTTCTTGGTAAGGTCTCTGAACTACATGGCACATGTCATCAGGATGCAGCGCGATCTTATCAAAGAATACGCTGCTTCCCCCCCTGAGTCCATGTCGGCGGAGGACAAGCAATTGTACTCCACTCGTATGGCCACTCTCAGATCTGTTTCCAACACCTCTATGCGGCTTCTGTCTCACGCTACTGAGGGAGCTGCTAGAGCCAGCGGAGCGGGCCTAGTGATGAGGCGCCAGGCCTGGCTCCGACATTGTGACTTTGCAGAGCCCTTTAAGGCGTCCTTTGCGAATGCCCCCTTTGATGGTTCTGCCTTATTTGGCAAAACCGTTCGCGAGACACTTGTCCAGAGCAAGAAGGATGGGAAGATGCTGTCTGCCGTCAGAGTCCGCTTCTCTTCTCCCCAGAGGTCCTTTTCCAAGAACCAAAAAGGACAGAAGAAGATGTGGTTCTGGAAATCGCAGCATTCCCAACCTGCTCCGGACAACCAGTCTTCCGTGGCAGAGGAGGACAGGAAGGACGCCGCCGTAGAGGCAGAGGGGCACCGAGAAATTTTGGGTCCAGAGAATCCTTCTCTGATCGGCCCATGCAACAGCCCTGAAGGGTTGCCCGACTGCTCCACTCTGGAGGCAGTCAGGGGGCGTTTCTCGAGGCACCTGGCGACATGGGAGTCCATTACGTCAGACCGCTGGGTGCTTCAGATTATATCCAGAGGTTACAAAATCCCTATGCTTCATGTCCCCAGACTCAAGAACCTCCCCGATGTACCACCCGATCAGAGGGTGGCTGCAGCTGCAGAAATCCGGCAGCTGCTCGAAAAAAGGCCCATCCAACCCATCTCCCCAGACCAGCTCGGATTAGGGTTTTACTCCAGGTTCTTTCTGGTGCCAAAAAAGACGGGGGACCTGAGACCAATCCTAGACCTCTCCCTTTTGAACCTGGTGGTAACCAAGGAAAAATTCCGAATGGTCACTCTTCAATCCATTCTCCCCCTGTTACGGGAGAACGACTGGATGTGCTCTGTAGACCTCAAGGATGCGTACTACCACATCTTAATGGACAGGCGATCTAGGAGGTTTCTCCGCTTCTGGCTGGGAGCCAGCCACTATCAGTTCAGGGTCCTTCCCTTTGGCCTCGCCACAGCCCCCAGGGTGTTCACCAAAGTTTTAGCAGTGTTAGTGGCCCACCTGAAACTCCAGGGAATGCAGGTCTTCCCGTACCTGGACGACTGGCTCCTTACCACCCCAACAAGGCATCTACTCTGCTCAGCCAGAGATTTTTTTCTTTGCCTAGCCCCCCGGTTAGGCGTTACGATCAATATGGACAAGTCCTCCCTTGCTCCAACACAAGTGATAGACTTCATAGGGGCCAGGTTAGATACAAGAAGTCTTCGAGCCTACCTCACCTCGGAACGACTACACAACCTCAGTCTTCATGTGCGGGCCATCCTCCAATCAGAAGCTCCTCCCGCGGAATTGGTCCTGAGGGCACTGGGCTCTATGGCAGCGGCGATTACTCTTCTCCCATACGCTTGCCTAAACATGAGGGTATTACAGTGGACCCTTCAAGTACAGTGGTCCTGCCAGCTTCTCCCTCTTCACCACCCTGTTTCGATCAGCAAAGCTTGCAAGAGGGCCCTGTTATGGTGGCTGCATTCCCCAGACCTCCATACAGGTCGGCCCTTCTGCGCCCCACCTCCCCTAGTCACAGTGACCACGGACGCTTCTCGCCTCGGGTGGGGGGAGCATTGCTCAGGCAGAACAGTCCAAGGCACATGGAACGACTCAGAGACCTCCCTGCATATCAATGTTCTGGAGATGAGGGCAGTGCTGTTAGCGTTGCAAGCACTTCACAACCTTCTTCCTGTCGGAACCATTGCGATACAGATGGACAACATGTCAGTTGTCTGGTATATCAACAAACAAGGGGGGAACCAGGTCTTATCCTCTATGCCGAGAGGCCATGAGAGTGTGGGAATGGGCGATCTCCACCAACCGCTTTCTAATCGCAACGCACATTCCGGGAAGGTCCAACATCCTGGCGGACAAACTCAGCCGCACTATTCTTTCCCCTTATGAGTGGTCTCTCAACTCCCGTGTAGTGAAGCAGATTTTTGCAAAATGGGGGCAACCCTGCTGCGATCTTTTTGCCTCTCCCTCAAATATGAAATGCAACAACTTCTTTGCCCTGATTCCCCCAACAGGAGAAGCTCTGAGAGACTCTCTAGTGCATGCTTGGCCACCAGGTCTACTTTATGTCTATCCTCCTCTTCCCCTGATGCTAAAGATATTACAGAAAGCCTCTCGGTTGGGGAGCAAGATGATCCTCATTGCCCCATTCTGGCCTCGACAAACTTGGTTCCCTTACCTGTGGTCTCACTTGATGAATCCTCCCTGGATTCTAGATCCCAGTCCGGATCTGATTTCCCACCCATCAGGCTTACCGACCCCGAACCTGGACAGCCTGAAGCTAACAGCTTGGCTGCTCCAGTTCCACTCTTAATTAGGACTCCCGGTATCTCCTCTCCGGTCAAAGCCATCTTGGTGGCAGCGCATAAACCTTCCATCAGGAAGGTTTACTGCAGTAAATGGAAGCGCTTTTCCGTTTGGGCGGAGCATCATAATGTGGACTCCTTTACTGCTCCGCTGACGTCAGTTTTGGACTTCCTTACAGGGCTTTTTCATCAAGGGGCTAGCTGTTCGACAGTCAAGGTACAATTGGCAGCCATCTCACATTACCATGTAGGTCACGAAACTGGTCCCTTGATGTCAGCTAAACTATGTAAAACCTTCCTCAAGGGTACCTTTTTGCTTAGGCCCCCGATCAGAGAAGCCATACCCCCTTGGGATCTATCTCTAGTTCTTCAGGCCTTGACTGCTTTACCCTTTGAACCAGCTGCCTCTGCTGATCTTAAATACCTGTCTTGGAAAACAGCTTTCCTAGTAGCCATCACCTCTGCGAAAAGAGTTTCAGAACTTCAAGCTCTTTCCGTAAAACCCCCTTATTTGGTTTTTCATCAGGATAGAGTGTACCTCAGGACCAATCCATCCTTTCTACCTAAGGTGGCCTCAGAAACCAATATCAATCAGTCCATCAATCTCCCTGTTTTCTTCCCTAATTACCAAAATAAAGGAGAATACAAGCTGCATTCGTTAGATGTGCACAGGCAGCCTGCATTTCTATATTCATAGAACTGCTGGTCACAGACAATCTGATCAGCTGTTCATCTCCTTTTCTAAATTCAATTTGGGTAAAGCTGTTTCGAAGGTCACCTTATCACACTGGATTTCCCAATGGATCCATCTAGCTTATGAGGCTTCTGGGAGGCCCGCACCTCAAAGGGTCCATGCTCACTCCACTCGTTCCATATCTACTTCTACTGCATTCAGATCTAGAGTCCCTTTGGATGATATTTGCTCGGCAGCCACTTGGGCCTCATCATATAAATTTATTCACCACTACAAGTTGGACGTCACCTCCAGAGGTAGAGCATCCTTTGGCTCCGCAGTGCTCCAGAACATCCTTCCATGATGGCCACCCAAGATTCAAGTAGCTGGGGACTCTGTCCCACAGGTTGCTGACAAATGAAGTCCCTAATTCAGATTTAGAAGTTATGTACTCACCATAACGTTCCATCTGTGTAGGTGTCTTCATTTGTCTGCAACCATCCCCCCCTCCTTCCCCCTGGCATTCAGAAGAATTAGTATTATTCCTGCCTTTTTCCTTTTTGGGATACCCTTTCAGGTATATAAGAGGGCAAACTTGATCTGAGGTCAATTGGGGTTGGCAGGGGATTATGGGTGAGGGGAGGAGCTAGGAGCTCGGATCCATAGCTGTATAAATAATTGCCGGCTCGGATCTGATATCGGATCCAAGACCCACAGGTTGCAGACAAATGAAGACACCTACTCAGATGGAACATTATGGTGAGTACATAACTTTAATTTTCTGTGTTCCAGGATCTAGACCCATCTGTGTATCAGTCTGAAACCTCCTCAATGAATTAGATGCTTACCTTCATATACAATTCCTCATTTTCCATGTCACGGCATTCATGTGGCTCCCCCCGATAATAAAATATTTCTGGCAAAAACTTAATTTGATGAGTTTCTGCATAAATTCCTCCAGCTTGATATGCAAATCTTGCAACAATTTGGCTAATGTCTGCATTAGTTATACCCTTTTGAATTCCTTTTGTCATGTACTTGAGGGGAGTATGTTTCATTTGAAGCACAATTGGAGAGCACTGGATTAGGTATTGAGTTACCTGTGTAGACCATTCAGCTATGGCAGCTTGTTTTTTCATACTCTTTCATCCCTTTTCTACTGGACTAGGCACTTGGAAATAATGCCTTAAAAACAAAACCCAGATCTTCTCAGCTGAAAATAATGGCCATCATGGTCTCTCCATTGTGTCCAAACTTAATGATAAACTCTTCTTCCCTTCCTGTAACCCTTAGTACAGGAGCTGCAATGACATCCTGTTTGATGTTAGAAAAATATGTCAGTGCACTATTACTGTCAGAAGAAAAAATTCAAGTGAGTCACGTCTGCCTCAGGTGATGAAAAACTTCTTTATTTGCAGCTAACCAGATTACAGCAGCATGTTGGCCAAGATGATCTCAATCTGATCAGCTTGTTTACTGACATCAACTTTTATACTTTCCTGTTACTAGCCAAAATAGCTTTTGTTACATTTCTGACAGTTGGCTATGAAAAACATCTAGGATCACAAATTACCTCAGAAAAGAATGCTTTACCTCAAAACCACAGCTAGTGTAGAATGTTTACCTCAAAACCACAGTTAGTACAGAATGTTAGAATACTTAGTTCAACAGTGGTAGCTGGAATTTTCCACAGCCTTCCTCTGTAAATTAACTCTTATTCAGAAGTATAGAAAACAGATGTTATTCAAGTTCATAAGCAAACTACATCTATCATAGATAAAGCCCATCTTTAATAAACATGGTTCAATGACCTTTTCTTACCAACACTTCAGCAAATAGCATATTCATTTTGCTAGATGGGAGAAAGAGACAAATAACAGTATGTTTTAAAACTTTTTCTCTTAACATTTCCCCCCTCAAAACACTTTTATTTGTCTTTTTATTTCAGCAATATATGGTAAAAACTAAGTTTTTCTTTGCATACATCACTTCATTTGCAAGACAAACTTTTAAACTTCAAAACATTTGCAAAAGTCACATTTCAATGTATTGACTTTCACCAGTCTGTTGCAACTGTTGGTACATCGTTTTCGTAACAGCAGTATCAACCAGTCTTCATAGAAGACCTCTGATACAGGGTATACAACAGCAACCACATACCACCACGATAGCCACAGCGACTCCGACGGACACCAGGAAACTGCTGATGAGATGACTCCATTTTCCAAACCACACTTGTAGAAAGTCTGTAAAGGGATTATTTACCCCAGAGTTCTCTGCCAATTCTTCGGATAACATTTCCAAACCTTTCAAAGCTTGAGTGATGCTCCCATCAGGGACAGTGTTGTTTGGGATGTACGTACAACAGAAAGTCCCAAACATCCTGCAAACTCCTCCTTCTTTGGCCAGGAGCATATCCAACGCAATTTGATTCTGCCATGCCACCTGCTAAGTGGCCTCCAGTTGTTCAGCAATACCTTTTAATGCATCTTTGGTATAGTTCACAAAACGCTGCTGGTTATAGTAAATGTAGTTGATCCAGTCCACATTCTTATTGGGTTGAATCCAGACAAAGATGGATGCAAAACCAGCTGCTATTTGGTTTATTGCTTTGTATTCATCAGGCACGCCTCTTGGTACGCCAATGCTATCGATGTAGACACCGCTATTGAAGGATTGCTTCGGTGCCTCTCTTTTTCTCTTATTCAACCACCTCGGCTTTATTTCAGGTTCTCTTACGAAATTGCTTGCTGGAACTGGGAAAATGTAGAATGGCAGAATTAACTTTGCAAGTGCACAAGTTCCCTTCCAGGGAATCGTAAGCCTTGATCTGAGTTTGTTGTCTCCACATAACCACCATACGTCTGCTAAACTGTGAGTTTGGTTCTCCAGAAATGGATTTTCATTGCCATTCACAGTAACATTGCAATAGTTCTGTCCCATATTGCCATAATTCTTTCCTGTGCCATCTCTGGAAATGCACATATACGAACCTGGATAGGAAATCGCTGTAGGCGGTTTCTCAACTTTGCTTATGACTGGAAAACACTGAGTTTCATTTTTGCATTTATCTTCGGTTTTGTTGAAGAATAACTTTAACAGACATGTTAGGTTACCTTCATCTTGCATCAATGGGACTGTCGCTAGTTGCTGTTTACCTTCAGCACAAGAAACACAGTTCTCACGATGTGCCTCTCGGGTACTATATCTAACCACAGAACAAAACAAATGGAGACCTCCACGATGTAAAATGAACTGAATTTATTAAAAAACAAGCGCTTTCACGTACAATAGGTACGCTTCCTCAGGTTTACAAAAAGACTCAATATGAATGCTTTATATACCTTAGCCCAACAAATTAATCAATCAGTTACATAAAACACTTATTCAATTAATTAACCAATCCATTCAACAAACTCAACATGGTGTGGTAGAACTCAATATTACTAGAGTAAATGTGTATGTATAAGCCCCTTTTTTATACCAATATATTTATACAAAATCATCATGCATATGGATTGAATGAAGATGAAAATTTATATAAGTGTAGATATATACATATAAACATGGTACTTAACTAAAATATATATATTAAAGATGAAAATAAAAATAAAAATAAAATGTGAAGCATCAAAACGCCCAGGACTACTGAAAACACATCAGTCCTAGAATATAGGATAGGATAAAAACAATAAATAACAAATGCAGTCATAAACCACATAGAAATATGCAGATGTATTTATATAAAGATGTATACCAATTAATTTAGATATCATAATCAAATAATTCCATGGCCATATTCATATAAATAAAATAACTAACTATAATAACTAACTAAAAAATCCAGATTTAATATATCTATCTACGTGCTGCTAATATGGGTTTTATACTAACTGACTGGTTAAGTCCCGGTTGAATGTGAGACTTCAATCTTAGAATCCAATTGAGCTCTGCTGTTTCCAGGTGATTCTGTCCATCACCCCCTCTCTTGTTTATATTTATAACTTGTAAAGCCCTAAATTTAAAACTATGTTTAGGGTGTGTATCTATATGCTTAGCTAAAGCATTTGTTAGGTTCACCTTCCTTATATCATATATATGATTATAGATACGATCTCTCAACCTCCTAGATGTTAGACCTACATAGTATGCATCACACTCTGTGCATGTGGCTAGATATATCAAATTCTTAGTCTCACAAGTGGCATAAAAATCATTTGTGAATATATGATGGAGTTCAGGTACAATAAATTGATAGTCACTAATAATATGTTTACACATATTACACCTTTCACAAGGAAAGGTGTTATATCTAGAGGTCGATCTACCCATGATGCTATTGGTTTCCCTATTGATTCTCTCAGAACATAGTAATCTCCTTAGATTCTTACTATTTCTATACCTGAACGTTGGTTTATCACCTACTATGTTGCTAATGCATTGATCTATTAATAATACACCCCAGTTTTTCTTAATAATATCAATAATAAATTTGTTATCATTCGTATATCTGGTATTGAAAGCTACCTTCTTGTTATTAAAACTAGCTTTAGGAATATGTTTAGTTTTGTTCTCATTTTTGCCATTATTTTTATTATTATTATTTCCATTCCTTGATTCTGTATCAGTCGATAATGCATTGTTATTATCAATAGGACTGGGAATTATACCATTCTTACACTGTACATCTTTCTTCATACTTTCTATCAACCAAGTGGGGTAACCCCTACTCTGAAGTAATTCACATAGAATATCCCATTGAATGTCCCTATCAATACTATTTCTACAGAGCCTGAAAATTCTTGTAAACTAATTTCTCACAAGGTTGGAAAATATATGACGTGGGTGCATGCTGTTATATTGTAATAATGCATTCCTCCAGCATGGTTTATGATATAGTTTAGTGGAAATCATGCCTTCTGCATCTTTAAAAATAGTAATATCTAAAAAGTCTATTTTAGAAGGGGATGTCTCCATAGAAAATCTAAGAAATTCAGTGGTAGATTCTAAAAAAGTAACTAATTGTTGCAACTGTTCATTGTCACCTTTCCAAATAATAGGTATGTCATCTACAAAATGTCTATATAACACTATATTTTGCATGAACACACTTCTAAACAGGAACAGTGACTCCCAGTAGTACATAACCAAATTCGCGTACGAATTTGCACAGGGGGTGCCCATTGCAACCCCCCATGTTTGTTTGAACAACTTATCTTGGAACAAAAACAAGTTATTGTTTAGTACCACATCCAATAAGGTACAAATAAGTAACTGTGTATTATTATCAAACATCCCATCATTAAGTAATAATTCCCTAACTGCTTCAATTCCATAGTCATTTGAAATCACTGTGAATAAGTTTTTGACATCAAGTGTTACAAACGTATAGAAAGGGGTGGCCACATTATTATCCATAAGATCTTGTAGATCATTTAATAACTGATAAGTATCTTTTATAACTGTGGATATATTCCTGACCAGAGGTCCCAGTTTGGACTCCAAATAGCAGGAAATTCTCTCAGTCACCCATTTTTCCCCTGCTACTATGGGGCGTAGAGGGGGAGGAAAGATACCTTTGTGTATCTTAGGAAGTCCCTTGATGAGTGGAATCAGCGGATCTGCCACTAAAAAATAGTCATACAATTCTTTTGTTATCTGTCTACACATGAGGAGATCATATAAGATGTCATGAACCATTCTAATTGTTCTAATAAGTCTATCACTGTTTATCTGCTCATATTTATCAGTATCATTCAACATAGTAGACATTAGCTCAGTGTATAAAGTAGTATCTAATAAGACAATTCCGCCACCTTTATCTGCTGGTTTTAAGACCAATTTGGGATCTCTAGACAAGGTTAACAAAGCATTGCGTTCATTAGTATCCAAGTTATAGAATAGGTCACTTTTCTTACACTTAAAGTTGAAAAAATATTCATAGTAATCCCTTTCACACAGTTTAATGAAGCAGTCTACATTAGAGGGAAAATTAGGGACAAATAGACTTTTTGATTTAAAGCAATTCTCCTTATTAAAACCAGAAGCATTAGTGTCTTTATAATAAAGCTTCAACGATACTGTTCTTGCAAATAGACGTAAGTCCGCCAAAATTTCAGCAAGATTGCTGTTCTGTGTAGGAATGAATGAGAGGCCTCTGTTCAACAGACTTCTCTCATTGTTGTTTAAAACATGGCTAGAAATGTTAAACACTAGTTCTGTCAGTTCCTTAATTTCCTCCTTACCTCCATTGTTTCGTCTGAAAACTTCCTCTTCCGTCGATCTCGACTGTTCGATCTGGTCTGGAACTGTGGGCGATATTGCACTGGTAGTGGTAAAAAACCACTTGAAATAAGTCCAGAAGTTGTTTTTGGTCTCGCTCCATTTCTGCTATGTATCAAGGGATCCTGTTCTCTAAGACCCTCTTGGTTTGGCGGTGGCATGGCTATCACTGATGTCACTTCCACTCGATTACTTCTATCGTGCGACGTCACATCCGAACAAGTAGGAACTGCAAGTTCATCAGTAGATGTATGATTTAAAGGGGCAATGTCTATAACTTCATGCTGCTCATTTGAATTATGAGATGGAGCTACATAGTTGTTAGAATAATTATGAGCTTTCGGCCAGACAAAAATCTGGCCTGATAAAAAATCTCGATAATCTCTTTGTAGCTTTTTATACTTCAGCTGTTGCAGCCTATCGCTATAGGCAGTAACTTGCATATACATGGCATCAATCTTTTTTTCATAGGCTTCACCTTTATAGCGACCAAGTAGATCTCTATGCAGAGTCTCCACTTTGGAGGCTAACATATTTTCAATAGGTGTAAAATAATCAATTAAGAGTCTAATATATTGCTTACTGAAGTCTATATTGAGTCGTTGCCATTGCTTTAATAGTTCAGGGTGACTGTCACCATACGTAGGCATGCAGAGAACCCGCATGCCTCGAGGTATTACTTGGAAGTGAAGACATGCTTCCAAATGTCTTCTTTGCCATAACAGTCTATGCATTTTATACAGGTCATTCTCAAGCTCTCTAAGGCTGTTAAAAAAGTCTTTAAAGTCAGTTACAGTACCTACATTATTTGCAGACACAGGAACATGTAGGTCCAAATTCAGTAAAGGATTCTCATGTTGACCAAAAATATCTTTCCACTTATTAGCCGGACTCTTCAGACCAGGATTATAATCAAGCTCCATTGTAGGTGTATCCATCGTATGTTGGTAGCAAAGTCCCAAAATAGACACAAATATTAGGAAAAACAGGAAAGCTACCATCCAAGGTCTCACACCGAAGAAGGAAGTTATATCCACAGAACAAAACAAATGGAGACCTCCACGATGTAAAATGAACTGAATTTATTAAAAAAACAAGTGCTTTCACGTACAATAGGTACGCTTCCTCAGGTTTACAAAAAGACTCAATATGAATGCTTTATATACCTTGGCCCAACAAATTAATCAATCAATTACAATTACAATTAATCAATCAATTACAATTTCAGAGGCACAGCAAAATGATAGGCATAGTTTTTATTCAAACTAAAGGGGTGGCGAAAGCCACATAACTATGGGCTAGGCTTATAAATGCCCTTGGGCAGATAGCCTAGTATGAACCTATGAACCTATGAACCTATGAATTACATAAAACACTTATTCAATTAATTAACCAATCCATTCAACAAACTCAACAGGGTGTGGTAGAACTCAATAGTACTAGAGTAAATGTGTATGTATAAGCCCCTTTTTTATACCAATATATTTATACAAAATCATCATGCATATGGATTGAATGAAGATGAAAATTTATATAAGTGTAGATATATACATATAAACATGGTACTTAACTAAAATATATATAATAAAGATGAAAATAAAAATAAAAATAAAATGTGAAGCATCAAAACGCCCAGGACTGCTGGTACTATATCTAACCCAAGATAACCATTCAGTATAGTGTACGAATCCCGTCTCGAGTAACAATTGTTCTTCTTCTGTGAAGGCAAAATCTGCTTTACCTGTAGCATTTTTAAAGCTTTGTACTTTAAGTTGGAGGGTCCCCAAAGGATCAGTTCCAATTGGAAGAGACACTCCGATTCCATATACTCCTGAATCACTTTCTTGTGGTGACACAATGGTTATAGTAATTACTTCGGTACCTTGGAAATGTGCAATTTTTATTCTTTGTTGCCTGCTTTTATCTTTCTCTGGTATCACTGCACCACTTGTTTCCCATCCATTCACATCTGTTGACCACCAAACATTTGACCAGGACGTACAGTCTCTATTGCACAAGTATTTTGCACGAGTCAAGAAATCATTATTGTTCCATTTAGAACAGTCCAAAATTCCTTCACAAAGTTTTACCTTAAACACAGTAGTAACACCTGTTAGCGCTTGCAGCACCACCATTCCTTTTTCTCTCACAACTGTTCCTTCTCGTATGGACATATTTACTTTCGCCACCAAAATCATCATCAAGTACCAGTTGAACATGGCCATCCTTCCTTTGTAGTCAGACTTTGTGTTCAGGGGTCCGATGGAGTCTGACCAACATCAATGGTAGAAGGAAAAGTCTTAAGTTTTTTACAGTGGGTGATATGAATCCACGAAGTCCTCTCTGCGATCTTTACAGCCGTAGGTGTCGAGATAAGTACTTGATATGGGCCTTCCCATCTGGGGGATGACCAGTTCTTTCTCTTCACAATTCGGATCCACACCCAGTCCCTGGGTGCCACGCTTAACAAGGTTTCACTTCTGGAATCTGCAAAGGAGTCATTGGTTACAAGAGACTTGACATTTAGCAGCTTCTTCATATAATCCGCCAGATCCTCACCCCCCTCACGTTCCACTGGTAACAATCCTTGCCACTGCGGGATGTAATATGGTCTCCCAAACAAAATTTCAAATGGTGTAAGTCCTTTGTAGGAGGGTGAGATTCGCATGTACAGGAGTGCCAATGGAAGGCACGCAGTCCATGATCTATGTGTTTCTGCCATCAGTTTGCGGAGTTTACTCTTCAGGACACCATTGTGTCTCTCCATCAGTCCAGCTGACTGTGGATGGTAAGCACAATGGTGTTTGAGATCAATTTGAAACACTTGACCCAACTTCTGCACAATCTGGTTTACAAAATGAGACCCATTATCACTATAAATGCACCTTGGAAGGCCAAATCGGGGAATTATTTCTGTTGTCAAAAGCTTTGCTACTGTGTGTGCATCAGGATGCTTTACTGGAAAAGCTTCTACCCACTTAGAAAAAGCACCAATTATAACTAGGCAGAACCTTTTTCCCTCTGAAGGTGTCAACTCAATAAAGTCCATACAGAGTGTGTGGAATGGATATGGAGGGGTAGGGAATGCCTGCTGAGATTTTTTAACTCCCCCCTGAGCATGATACTTTGCACATAATAAACAAGATAAACAGAATTGCTTTGCATAAGTTGAAAATCCTTTACACCAAAACACCTTAGACACTATTTGAACCATTGTCTGTACTCCTACATGGGCAGGTCCATGGCTAACCAATGCAGCATACCTAAAAAGGTTTGAGGGTAATACCATTTTGCCATCTGATGCCCTATACAACCCATCCTGTTGAGTGATACCATATTTCACCCAACGACATTTTTCTTTCTGTGTTGTCAATGTTTGCATTACTTTTAGTGTCTCTAAGTCTAAGAGGTGTCCAGGCTCTAAATCATTGTCATGTAAAAGCAAACCATTTTCTTGAGCTGCCTTTTTTGCAGCCATATCAGCAAAAGCATTTCCCTTGGAGAAAGGATCTTTTTTGTTATTATGTGCGTAACATTTACATATCGCTATCTGAAGTGGTAATTGCACTGCATCTAACAACTGTAAAATTAAATCTCTGTGATTTATTGGTTTGCCTGTCGCTGTAACCATTCCTCTATTCTTCCATTGTTGAGTGAAAACATGTACAGTAGAGAAAGCATATTGACTATCTGTATAAATTGTCACTTTTTTACCCTCCCCTAAGGTACAAGCTCGAGTCAAAGCCACTAACTCAGCTGCTTGGGCAGAATAAATGTTTGACAATCCTTTTGCTTCTAAAACTTCAGTTTCTGTGGTGACAGCATACCCTACTAGTGTTTTTCCTACAGTGTCCCTCTTTGCTGATCCGTCTACAAACAAAACGAGATCAGAATCTACCAACGGAATATCCGTTAAATCTGGTCGGGGAAGTACTTTGTCATGAATGCTGTCTAAACAAACGTGTGGAGTACCTTCTTCTGGAGTCGGCAAAAGTGTCTCCGGGTTAAGAGTAGTACATCTTTCTATGGTCATATGTGGCTGTGTCAGCAGCACTGTCATACACGACAAATGTCGACTAGGAGATAAAAAGGTTATCTTATCTTGCAAAAGTATAGTAGCTACTGAATGTGGAACTCGCAATTTTAATGGGTGAAACAAAACTATTGATGCTAAGGCTTGCACTGCCATGGCGGCTGCCACTACAGTTTGAACACAATGCGGCAATGCCCTTGCAACAGGATGTAATCTGGAGGAATAAAAGGCTATCGGTCTCTGTTTATCCCCATGTACTTGTACCAGGACCGAAGTCATATATCCTCCCTTACAATCAACAATTTGTACAAACTGCTTAGAATAGTTCGGAAAACCCAAAACAGAGGATCCTGCTATCAATTGCTTAATTCTATTAAATGCTTGTATTGCCTTATCTGTCCACTGTATAATACTTTTAGCTGCCATGGGAGTGTCATAGATCAGTGCGGTCAATGGCCCTACTTCTTCAGCATAATTAGGAATCCAACTTCTACAAAAATTAGTCACACCTAAAAACGACATCATCTCCCGCTTAGTCGTAGGCATAGGTGCTTCAAGAATTGCTTGTTTTCTTTTATTTTCCAATTGTCTACCTTCCTGCAAGATTAAATAACCCAAGTACTTTACTTGTGCTTTCCACAATTGTAACTCCTCTTTATTTACCTTATGTCCTTGCTCAGCTAAGAAACTAAAAAGGGCTAGGGTATCCTTTTTACAACTTTCCTGCGTGGGTGAGGCTAATAAAATATCATCTACATACAACAGAACCTGGCTTCCCTCTGGGGGAACAAACTGAGCTAAATTTGCAGCCATTTCTTGTGCGAATATTGTCGGACTCTCACAATAACCCTGTGGCAATCTGGTGTATGTGTATCTTTTACCTTGATAAGTGAATGCAAACCAAAATCTACTCTCCTTATGTAGTGGTATGGAGAAAAAAGGCATTGCTTATATCTATGACAGAAAAATATCTGTGCTGAGGTAGTAAATCATTAAGTAATGTATAGGGGTCAGGGACCACCGGTGCTCTTGGGATCACAGCTGAATTAACTGCTTGTAAATCCTGAACCAACCTCCATGACCCATCCGGTTTCTTTACAGGAAACAACGGAGTATTGCAGGGCGAATCTGGGCATTCAACAAGAATTCCTACCTGTTTTAGCTGTTCAATAACTGGTTTAATTCCTTCCTCTGCTTGCTTACTTAGTGGATATTGGTGCTTATGAGGTCTGAAACCTGACTTTGCATTTATACAAACTTCACCTGCTGTTTTCATTAATCCTACATCTCCTTTACCTTTTGACCATAAATCTACAGGCAAGGCACTTAACGCACTATCTTCCTCTTGAGTTAGGAGGATTTGTCATGCCATTTCTGTTTTGTCATCCCTGAGGTGCACACTTGGTCGTGCCCAAGTCACCCAATTTAATCTTTGTACCTGGATCTGTTGATCTTTCAACTGACTTTCAGACATTGTGTTCCAAATCGTTACTTTTTTTGCCAGATCTACCCAATGTGTCCCCACTGCTTTAGTAACTGAGATATGTGGGCTATAACTTGAGCGATATAAAGAACTCATTTCCTTAGTCAAAGTACAGGTTACTACTGTATTACCTTGCGTATCCCAAAACATATCATTCAAAATTATCCTTGCACACTTGTGCTTAAAGAATTCTTTTTCAAATTCTTTATCCGGACCAGGGGCCTTATAGAACATTGTACAATGTAAGTGCACCGCAACCTGCGGTGACCCGCTCCTAGATTTACTTAGAGCTAGATTGATCAACTCTGTATCAACCCTCCCCAGGCTGCCTGAAATCAAGTCTAGGCTATACCAGTAAGACAAGTCTTGTACTCCCTGTACTACTAAGCCATCCGCTAACCTTTTTGCCTCAATACCTTTAGGTGTGGGAATTGCCGCTATTCCAAACACATGCATCAAATCTCTTTCTAGCAAATTAACTGGACAAACTTTTGATATAATTACCCTACACCTAACAGTTTGGTTTGTTTGCGGATCTGTGAACAGTAGAGGATGAGACATTGGTTCCTTATAAATTTTCCCATTTGCCGCTTTTACAAGGACAAACTCATCTGTTTCGCAGTTCGGTGACAGAACTGCTGGACCCAAAAGTGTACGCGATGCACCTGAATCACATAAAAACTCCACTTTTTGTCCCTCAACCAAAAACTCTATCATGGGTTTCTGATCTAGATGCATAGCAATACCCAAATTTGCCAGGTTTATGACTTCACAGTCACAATCCCGCCCTTCCATTAGAGTGTTCTGATATTCATCGTAGAGAGAGTCTGCCTCTTCATTATCCCCATAATGAAGATGGCGCCTTTCTTTACTATCATATAGTCATGCGGAGCCCTTGTTCGTAAGCTGTGGGGGATGTTGCCACTCTTCACAGTCGGCAGCGAAATGCCCTTGTCTACTGCATTTAAAACATTCTTCACGTTTTAACCTTTCCCTATAGGCTGAATGTCCACCCGGTTCATTTAACGTGTCCCATTGCGGGCCCCCACATTTTTTTACGCCACCACGGCGCCCTTGCCCCCTTTGGTCCTGTACTAAGAATATCCCACCATCATCCCCTACTGCTAACACTTGTACTTTTTCTTTTTTAGATTAAAATGTCGCTCAGCATGCCGTGCATATTCAAACAAAGGTTGCAGTCTACATGTTCTATGATCTACCATATGCTTAGTTATAAAACTATGTATTGGAGCCTTACAGCCTTTAAGAAAAGCATTTTTCAATCGCTGTTCATACGGACTATCATTAGTCTGATCCTGCGGAATTGTCATTCCACAATGGTTATTGAACACTTCTGTCAATCTTACAATATAGTGATCTACAGATTCATCATCATTTTGGATGCACTGATTTATTACTGTCCAATCTGCTCTTGGATGCCACTTATCAGAAATTCTCTTTAACAGATCAGAGACTCGTGTGTCTAACACCCCAGAATTATGCTTTAATGTAGTGCCATCATCTGCCTTACATGTCCAAGTACCACAAACTAAGTGCCAATCTGGACCTAAGATTTGTCGCATTACTTGTTCTACTTGTAAAACATTTAGATGATAACTTAAACGCATACCAACTATGTCCTCAGAAAACTTTTGAAAATTAACCTTGGGATGAGGAATACCATCCGTAGCTCGTTTTATATCCTCTCTAGCCAAGGGACGATAAACTAAAATAGTCGGTTCTTGTCCAACATCTCCTGCTTGTGGGTTTGCAACTTGTATTAAGGGAAGAGCTTCTGAATGGTCAGAAAGTTTAATAGCCCAACGTCCTTGCCCTGCTGGTCCTGACCTTAACTGCATAGGTTGGTCTACCTGTTGCAAAGCAACCTTAGGTACTACGAGAATTTGTGGGTAAATTGGAGGGGTCACAACATTTTCTTGAGCAGCTAATAACCCACCCTGCTGTACAGATCCCACATCTTTAGACTGATATTGAGGAGGTTCCCCCGGTATGGCAGCAGCAATTTCACCATATGGTGGGGCAGTTGCCTGCCTTTGTACTGCGCAAACTGTATGCTCATCCTCCTTATCTAAAAATAAAGCTACTTTTCCACTTGGCACCAGTGATCCCTTTTGATTTATTTTCTCTTTTTCCTGACACTGTTTTTCTTTTATAGCTCGTTTATTTGCTTCTTCTAACCATTTTTGTGCTTGGGGAAATCCCAGTTGTCTCTGCTTTTTAGTTCTAGTTCCTGCATCTCTTTTCAAATCTCTAACCAATTTTGCACAGGCATTCTTATTCAGTATACCATTAAAATCATATTTCAACTTCCACTTCTTCAAAAATTTAACATTATTTTTGTTTAAACTTTTCATATACTTAGCATCAACATTTAAACAGGCATCACTCTCACACTTGCAGCAACTTGAACCCATGTTTTCCCTAGATTTCTTATTTTAGGACTGTATATTTTAGGACTGCATCAAAATAATTTTTACAGGGCTTATTACAAAATGGGGCTATCTTAACGGGGATCCTAACAAAATAACAGGTAATCCTAACAAAATAACAAGTAATCCTAACAAAATAATAAGTAATCCTAACAAAATAATCTTAACAATTATTCCTACCCACCCTTAACTAAAAATAAAACCCCTGTCGACAAGGTTAAATTAAATTAAAAGAAAATTGTTTTCATCCTACCTGAACCAGATGAGAATCTGTTTCCCCTTTTGGTTCGGAAACCGTCCCTCAGATAGGGATCAGAGAGCGGCCAGCCTCTTTCCAATGACAAATCAGTCGGAGGGCTTTCCGTCGAGGGAATCTTAAGATGAGAAACTCTCACCTGCACAGGTTTTTCGGTCTCTCTGTCAGTCTGATCCATATCTTCGTAAAGGTTTCCGGTCCGAAGGACCAAAATGTCAGAAGAAAAATTTCAAGCGAGTCACATCTGCCTCAGGTGATGAAAAACTTCTTTATTTGCAGCTAACCAGATTACAGCAGCATGTTGGCCAAGATGATCTCAATCTGATCAGCTTGTTTACTGACATCAACTTTTATACTTTCCTGTTACTAGCCAAAATAGCTTTTGTTACATTTCTGACAGTTGACAGTTGGCTATGAAAAACATCTAGGATCACAAATTACCTCAGAAAAGAATGCTTTACCTCAAAACCACAGCTAGTGTAGAATGTTTACCTCAAAACCACAGTTAGTACAGAATGTTAGAATACTTAGTTCAACAGTGGTAGCTGGAATTTTCCACAGCCTGCCTCAGTAAATTAACTCTTATTCAGAAGTATAGAAAACAGATGTTATTCAAGTTCATAAGCAAACTACATCTATCATAGATAAAGCCCATCTTTAATAAACATGGTTCAATGACCTTTTCTTACCAACACTTCAGCAAATAGCATATTCATTTTGCTAGATGGGAGAAAGAGACAAATAACAGTATGTTTTAAAACTTTTTCTCTTAACAATGACCCTGTTTGAGATCTCCCATTTTAATCAATTTGAGCATGTCAGTCAAGGGTTTTGACAATTGTACTCTAGTATCTATTCCCTCAAGAATCCAAAGATCCCCAGAGTTTGTTTCAACCATGTAAATGTAGTGGGAGGTGGTAGCTGCCCTATGAGTTTTTTTTCCTCAATAATGTTTCTCTGCCGTCCTGATGCAGTCACTCCCAAAGAGTTAACATAAGATATCATCAAGTGACTCTTTTTTTGTATCCAACTTTAATCATGTTTGTCTTGTTGCTTGGAAGACTTCTTCCAATGCTTCCAAATGTTGTTCTGTTTCTGTACCTATGGGAATGTCATCTATGCACTTCATTAAGAAACATCTACACCTCAGCATTTTTTGTATAACTTTGTGGAAAAGTATTGATGAGTTGCGAAAGCCCTGATGCATTTTTATACAAGTGTAATTATGTTGTGTCTCTGTGAAGAAAAGCTTGTAGAGTGAGTCATCATCCAGAGAGATACTCAAAAATCCATTACTCACATCTGTGGTGGAAAATACTTTCATATGTTCATGAATTTAAGGACAAGATGCTGCTTTATTCAGCTCCCAGTAATTAGTTGTAAAATAGTAGCTCCCATTTGTTTTTTGCAGATGCTAATAGGGGCTGTTTGCAAGAGTGTTATTTTTTTTCATAAACATTTATGGGCTTCTAAAGCCTGCACTTTTTTTTTCAAAATGGCTTGCTCTGCTTCTTTTTTGATTGAGTACTGTTTTACAGATTAAAAAAATGTTTGTTAGTTAATTAGTTAGTTGTTTTGTTAGCTAGTTGATCTCTTAATTAATAAAGTTTGGATTAGTAAGTTAGCCTTAATAAGCTGTTCTTATATATTTTAATTTGTCTCTAGATTTTTTAGTTTTATTTCTAAGGTAGCACAGTCTCAGTTTACACTATGGTGTTAAGGAGGAAGAGGGACTTGGTCAAAGGAATGATTTTAATGCTTTTATTGCTCTTAACAGAACCACCCTCTGTAACCACGCCCTTGCTCCAAATAACCTGATTATATATAAATAATGAATGTCTTTAATACTTTTGATTATACTTAACAAGAATTGCTTGTTTGTGTGTTTCAATAAAGGATATTCCATTTTTAACTCAACCTACTGTTTTCTGTTGTATTATTTTGCAGTACATATTGTACAGTTTGATTTTTATTAGTGAACTAGTTGTATAACATATTTTTAACTCAACCTACTATTTTCTGTTGTATTATTTTGTAGTACATATTTTACAGTTTGATTTTTATTAGTGAACTAGTTGTATAACATATTTTAAGGAGTGAACTTCACACCCCCACCACTGCAGAGTTTCTTATTGGTTTGTTTTACAGATTTTACAGGCTCTCACTTCTCTTTAAGGGTAAAATTAGAGACTTGCCCACAGTCATTTCAATGTTTGTCAGTTATATCCAGATACTGATTGATCATCTCCACCAGTGCATTCTCAATTTTGTGTTTTTAGTATTACTTCCAAGTCATAATGTCCAGAATCTTTAACACTGTTAAGTGCATAAAGCCTCAGAAATAACTAATATTATTTCACAGGTCTTTTAATCAAGTCTCTGCTGCACAGACCTATAATATATCCCCTTTCTTCTAATATGTCACTACCAGTAATATTTTGTTTTTGTGGAACTGAGACATATGTATGCTGAAATCCATCCTCTCCTATAATTGTTGCAACTGGTTGACTTACTTGAGCTTTCTTCCTAGCCCCATGTAAACTTATGGATTTAGTTTCATGGATGTCACTCATTCGTCTCTAACACATATAACAAGAAGGCTTGGGGTTACTTTTCAGATGCTTTAACACATACAAACACATCAGGATGGATAGCAGCATCATTAAATATGAACAAACTAGTTAACAGACAGAGCTTACATACATACATGCTTACATTTCAACAGCTAACTACAAAATGGCAGTCAGACTTGCACATGCTCAGTATTTATACACTTGCACAAGCCCTTGGGTAGATTTTTAAAGGTATATACACACATATTGAGCTACATCATTCCTCTTAAATAGATTGCCCTTTATACAAAACAATATCAGAGATAGATATGCATTACTATATACATTGGAAACAAAACACAATGTTCATGTCCAAGTTGCTTCAAATCTACTGCAGAGTTTAGAGATTCGACCATATCTTGTAACATAACAGAACCAAATTTAGCAACAGGGACAGTCTGCAGTGCATAACTCGTATCAGGAACTTCTGGATTCATCACAGGAACAAGAATGTCCTCTGGAACTTCATCTGGAATTGGAACACCAAACAACACACTCTGAGATAAACAGTCTTTCTCACAGACGTTGTGCTGTGGTATAGGCTTGGACTCCAGTCTCACATGCTTCCGATTCCATCTAAACGTTTTTCTTTCTGATTCTACAATGTACGATCTCAGCTCTGGACCAGTATTCTTCAAGACACCAATCCGATCATAACCTCTGGATATTTGTATCATTACCACCTCTCTCTCTCTTGTAATGGATTGAGTGGTTTACTGGTTTTATCATAGTAGGACTTCTGGGTTAAACGCTTCTTCAACAGATTGGCTTTCACTGATCTGTTGTTCTTGACAAATGGAATCAGCAATTGACTACTGATTGGTAATGTGGTTCTTGTTTGTCTCGACAGACGTCTCTGAGCAGGTGAACCAAGATTTTTATCATGAGGAACATTTCTTGAGATTCAAGAGATTCATGAAAACATCACTACTGTCTCATTTGATTTCTCAAGTAATTGCTTTGCACTTTGAACTAGAATGTGCAGTTCTGCCGAATAGCTTGACTGCAGGTATTCTGCACTACTTGTGACGTGAGTAAAGTCCCATTCTTCAGTAAATCTTTTGAACTGTTGGCTTGTAAACTGTATGCCATTGTCAGAAATAACTTTGTTTGGACTTCCGTGTACAGCAAAATGATGATTCATCTTAGTAATGACTGTACTGGATGCTAGTTTAGGAAGTAAATCAATCTCAAACTAATTGAAGTAAGAGTCTTCCAACATGAAATAATGATGATCATTCCACTCGAATATGTTTGTGGCTACTGTCAACCAAGGTTGTTCTGGAATCTGGTTAAGCTGAAGTGGTTCCTTCTGTTGATGTGGCTTTGTACTATTACATACTGAACAAAAGAAAGTGCTCTCTCAATGTATTGTGACATAAAAGACCAAAGTACTAGTTTTCTCACCCCTCTTTTGGTAGATTCAATTCCTGGGTGACCACATTGTAAGATAGTAATGTACTCTGATTGCAAGGACTTTGGAACAATTACTTTCAGAACTTTCATAATGATATCTTTGTCAGCCAAAATCTCATCTCTGTATGGAAAATAAGGTTGTATTTCTTGAGGTAAACTTGATTGCTTTGACGGCCATCCTTGATTGATAAAGTGACTGAGCCTCTGTAAAACTGGATCTGTGGCTGTGTGATCTATCATAGGTAGGTACTAGGCTATTGGTCCTAGGGCCTATATAAGCCTAGCCAAATGGTACCCTGGCTTTTGCCACCCAAGAAAATTATTTTCCTGTGCCCCTGTCAAGTAGAGCCACAGAAGTGATCCCTGGGGTGAATTTCCCATCTCCCATCCAATCATCAAGATTTTTCTTGAAGAGTGCTAATGAGGAGCTTTGTTTGATCTAGATAGGTGGTTTGTTCCAGAGTATGGGAAGTCTCTGGGACAGGAATCTATCCCTCCAGCATGTTCTGTTTATTGTGGTGACAAGGTTTAGGTCCCTAGAGCGTGTAGCTCGGAGGGCTTGGGGTATCTTTAAGTGGAGCATGTCCAACAGCTCTGGGTTTGACATAGCTTTGTATGTTAGGCAGAGATCACCTCTGAGTAGGCGATATGCGATAGAGTAAAGCTGGAGTTTTTTGAACAGTCTATGTAGGGCATCTGTTTGAGGCCAGTAATCCTCTTTGTGAGGTATTTCTGTGGCCTTTCCAGTTGTTGTAGAGGTCTTGTGAGGTACATACCAAAAGGGGCGTTGTACTCTATAATGGGTCTAATGAGTGATGAGTAGAGGGGAACAATGACCTCTTTTTTCCTAGATGAGAAACCTTTTGTGATGAGGTGTGCCACATAGAAAGATTTCTGATTACTGTGGCAATGTGATTATCAAAGGAGAGACTACTGTCCACCTGTGACCCAAGGTCTCTTATCACACTTTTGGTGTTAAGTAGACTACCGCCTATGTGGTAGTTCATGAGTACAGAGTTTTTACCAAAAGGGATGACAATGCACTTTTTGGCATTGAGCTTGAGGCCATGGCTTTGACACCAGGCATCTGTCTCAGTGAGGCCCTTTTGTAGGATGTCCACATCGTTAGGAATTTTGATTATGGCTCCTAGTTTGCAGTCATCTGTGAACTTTGTTAGCCAAAGACCTTTTGTGTTAGCCTGTACTTCAGAGAAGTATATACCAAACAGGAGAGGACCTAGGACTGAACCCTGTGGTACTCCACTTGTCACTGGTCTGAAGTTGTATTTAGAGTCTACTACTTTCACAGTGTGGGTTCTGTCAGTGAGCCAGTTGGCAACCCATCTTGTGACATAGGGATTTATACCTAGTTTAGTGAGTTAATCTATAGTTCCAGAGTTGGGGATGGTGTTGAAAGCCTTGGCGAGATCTAGATAGGCTGTGTGAACCACCTTACCCTCATCTACGGCTTTGGTGACTGCTTCAAAGAAGTCTATCAGGTTTAGGAGACATGATCTGCCTTTTACAAACCCAAACTGGGTAGGGTCCAGAGTTTGGTGATTGCCAATGTCATTGTTTATAAGTTCCATGATGATATGTTCCATAGCCTTGCAGACCAGGCTCGTCAGGCTAATGGGGCAGTAGTTCCCGGAGTCCGTGGTGGCTCCCCCTTTGTGGAGTGGGATAACTGTTACTGTGCACCATTCAGTGGGCACAAAGCCAGAAGTGAGGCTATGATTGAACATGGTACTTAGGTGGGGTGCCATTTCATTCTGTAGTTCATGTAGAACACAGCCTGGGATGTTGTCAGGTCCCATGGATGCTGTGTTCTTGGCTTTCGAGAGTGTGTTTTTTACCTGTGCAGCCGTGATTACAGGAACTTTGCATTCTTCCGGTATAGAGATGGGCCTATTAGGGGATGAGAGATGGGTAAAGTTAGCACTGAACCTATCTGCTAGGATGTTGTCAATATCAGTTGGTTCTGTATATTTAGTGCCATTGTGGTGTAACTCAGAGCAGATCTGAGTGTTGCCATTGAGATTCTTGACATAGCTATAGAATGCTTTGATGTTGTCTTTATAATCAGTAGTGATTTTGTTTTTGTAACTAGCTTTGGAAGATTTTATGAGGGATCTCAGCTTCTTACTGAGGCTGACCATGGAGTTCCTCCAATCATGGGATTTTACTCTTTTTTGCAACAGTTTCTTTCTTCTTCTGTAGAGTTTGTTTATAGCAGGGGACCACCAGATTGGCTTCCTTTTTTTGGAGGATAGCATCTTGGTTCTGTTAGGGATTGCACGATCCATGCACTCGTATAAGTGCTTATAAAGTGCAGTTGTATAGGATTCAGCAGTCGTACCTCTATTGTCCATCAGCATGGGTGTCGTGAGGTTTGCCACTTCTCTCTTAAGAAGCGTGAAGTTGGCTTTGGAGAAAGTTTTTACAGTGATTTCCCTAATGGGAAAGACATGTGGAAGAAAAATTTCTCACTTCCATGACTTCAAAATAAAGTTTCTCATTCTTGTGCTGTTCTGTGGTGTTTCTGGGTGATCTAGATAATGTATCAGCAAGATAAAGATCTTTGCCTTTCTTGTAGGCAAGATTGAAATTTTACTTTTGCAATTTCAGCATCAAACATTACAGTCTGGCTGGAGCTGAATGCATTGGCTTTCTCAGGATTATGACTAATGGTTGGTGGTCTGTTTCGCTCTGGATAGGTCTACCATAAACATAATCATGGAACTTTGAACATGCAAACACAATTGCCAAAAGCTCTTTCTCCATCTGGGCATACTGCATCTCAGTTTGGGTAAGAGTTCTCGATGTGCAGGCAACAGGTTGATCCTGTTGTAGAATGACTGCACCAAGACCAAATTTCAAAGCATCACAGGAAAATGTAACTGTTTTGTGAACATCATAGTATTTGAGCGTTGGTGGACTAGCAGTTAGCTCTGTATTTTAAGACATCAAATGCTCTTTGATGTTGCTCTAACCAAGACCAGGATGCATCTCTACTTGTCAACTCCTTGAGTGGTGCTGATAGTTGGTTCAAGTCTGGAATAAACTTGCTGAGGTAATTGACCATGCCAAGAAAACATTGCAGGGCTTGAACATTGTCTGCAGCTGGCATCTCAACAATGGCTGTTTGTTTTGAAGGGTCTGGTCATAGGCCTGTACTTGTAAATAAATGACTGACATAAGTAACTTCTTGTAGCCTGAATTTGCATTTGTGTGGAATGAGCTTAAGATTCACTTGACATGCGATTTCTAGAACTTTTCTGAGGGTTCTGTCTTGTTCAGTTTCATCACGACCTCCTACCAGTATGTCATCTACTATAATAGCATAAGGATACCCAGAAAAAAATTGTTCCATCGCATGCTGAAAGACTTCACTTGCAGAATTTATCCCACATGGCATTCTTAAAAATCTGTACTGCCAAATGAAGTACTAAAAGTACTGAGCAATGAGGATTTTTTATCAAGTTGAATTTGCCAAAATGAACTCTTTGCATCTAAGAGAGAAAAAAAGAGTGGCATCTGTCATCAAGGTCTTGACTTCTTTGATTGTGTGCATTGGATGATGAGGTCTTTTTAGTGCTTTGTTCAAATCTCGTGGGTCAATACATATTCTGATGTCATCTCAGCTTTTCTTATGAGCTACCACCATGGAAGATACCCATTCAGTTGGAGTTTCACCTGGACAAATCACACCTTGTTGCACCATTTTAGCTAACTCGGATTTGACTCTGTCCTGCATGGCTATTGGAACTTTTCGTGCTGGCCTGATAACTGGACTGACCTCTTGGTCTAACTTCATGGAGTACACAACTGGAAGTTTGCTTAGTTTGTCTGGGAAAAGATCGGCATAGGTAGAAAAAACGTGCTGGGCAAAATTAGAGTAGTGGTCTTTTAAGCTAACATGGTGAACTTCCTTATTAAATGAAAGCAGTCCCGATTTCAAACTGTTTCTGAGCCCTAATAATGACTGGATGTGCCTCTTGACCACAAAATAACAAGTCATAGCTTCTTCCAGCAGAGTAACATGAAACCACTACTGAGTCTTCGGTTTAAATTTCTTCACCTCCATAAGCAACAAGTTTCACACACCTTGCCAAATCAAGCCTTTCACCTTAACACACTCTAGAAAATTTTTCTGCTGACATAACATTGCACTTGGAACCTGTGTCAACTTTGAGCTCTATGGGTTTGCCATTTATCCAAACAGTGCAAAATACTTTATTCTTTGCTCTTAAATCTACTACATTGACTATTTCATGAAGCACTGACACACCATCAACATAAAGAGTAGAATTACCACTGTCTAACTGATCAACTAATTTCTTAAAATGTTCCCTTTTAATAAAAGAATGTGGGCCTTTTGATTTACAAACCTTTAGAAATGATTACATTTATTGCATTTGTGGCATTGGGACAGCCATGGTGGTGCAGCGGTTAGCATTGCCACCTCACAGCAAGAGGTTCTCCTGTTCGATTCTCGGCTGGGATGCCTTCTGTGCGGAGTCTGCATGTCCTCCCTGTGGTCACGTGGGTTTGCTCTGGGTGCTCCGGTTTCCACCCACATCCCAAAGACATGCAGTAGGTGGATTGGACACTCTAAATTGGCCCTAGGTGTGAGTGTGTACATGTGTGTGTCTTCTGTGGAAGGTTGGGTGCTGGGCTGGCAACTCGACACCATAAAACTCCACTGTCAATCATGAGCAGACAGGTGATCCGCTGTGACGACCCCTAACCGGGAAAAGCCGAAAGAAGAAGAAGAAGAAGATTGCATTTGTGGCATTGTTGACCAAAAGCTAAACATTTCTCCCTTTTAGATTCCTGACTTCCCACCACAATTATGACAGTTGGCAATGAAATTGGGTTGGGGTCCATGCTTTGAATTTGCTGACTCGCTCTTATGCTTTGCTGAGACTGTGTGATTTTCAGTGTTCACCTTAGTATTTGCTAGAAAGCTCTGGGGTTTACCAGTGAGTGCTGCAAGGGCTGCAGTTGCCATGTGCTTGGGCCTGTTTTTTTAATAAAGTGCTGCATACTATCAACATGAGCTTTATCACTGTGCCTTCTAGAGCTGTTCTCATTTGTAAGCATATCTGTGTGCTTTTCTGTGAGCTCATATATCTGACAAATCTCAATGGCCTTATTCAAAGTTAAATCACTGTCATGAAACAAAATCTTTTCACAGCATTATCTTTTATAACACAATTCTTCCCCTTAAATCACCAAATCTGCATGTTTTAGCCTTATTTCTCAGGTCAGTTATATATGTTGCAAAAGTTTCACCAGGCTTTTGATCCCTTTTGTAAAATAAGTGCCTTTTCATTGTATGAATTTCTCTAAATTTACATTTTAAGCACTCTGGGTCCTCCCTTGATTCAGCCAGTAGAACAATATGATGGTTTTCCCCCTCTCCTGTATTGATAGCAGGTGCATACACAAATGAGTGTTTCCTTTGAATGGCTTCTGACTCGGCTAAATTAGAATAATTGCCTTTGTACAGTCATCTTTATCAGAAAATGCAGCATGTATGAAAATGTTGTACTCTTGCTCAAACATTCTCCAATTCTCAGCAATATTACTGTCAAACACAAGTGCACTGGGTTTTTGAATTCCATCTGCACATGCCCACAAAATATACACAAACAGACTGAAAATATGTCCCTCGTAATTATGTACAAACAGTGCTGTGAGCTTGTAACAACATTCAAATGCACAATAAACTCTTTGAAATACTTTACTTTGCGAAATATGCTCTGTAATGGCTGTACTCTGCGAAATATGCCCTGTACTGGCTATACTTTGCGAAATGGCTTTACTGTAACACTGCACAAACATGCAAACACTTTATACACTTCTGATAACTCAGATATCTTTGCTTAATACTAAAATACATTTGCTTTGCGAAAATGCGGTCCTTTCCCTGTATTTTATTAGTTTTATGCAATTCGGACCTTATTTCAAACATTTTCTGTAGTAACTTGAATATTTTTATCAATATTGTACATATTGGTTTAGACAAATATTATTTAGAATGCTCTGTATGCCTCATTTCATATTATGCGAAAAGAAATAGTGCTGTGTAAGTTTTAATACCTGAAATTCGTTTCTGACCTGTTTTGCGAAGTTTGTACATTTAGGAGTTATCCACTCCTATATATTCCACCACCATCTAAACTAGTGCTTTAATTAATTTTAGCCAGTGTGTTTCTGACTTCATGCCCCTTCGGTATGCTTCTTTTAACTCCATGTCCTTTTAGGCATGCCACTTCCGATACCATGTCGCTCATTCGTCTCTAACACATATAACAAGAAGGCTTGGGTTTTTATTCAGATGCTTTAATACATACAAACACATCAGGATGGATAACAGCATCATTAAATATGAATGAACTAGTTAACAGACAAAGCTCACATACATACATGCTTACATCTCAACAACTAGAAAATGGCAGTCAGACTTGCACTTGCTCAGTATTTGTACACTTGTGCAACCCTTTGGATAGCTTCTTAAAGGTATATGCACACATATTGATCTACAATGGAGTTGTTTGGAAAGTAGTCTCACTAACAGAGTATGGTATAGTGGGTCTATATTACATTGCTGAAATGCAATTCTGGTAAACACCTATCCATCGACACCTAATCAGCAAAGCAAATTGCTGAATTTAATAAGGCAAAGATGTAGTTGGCCAACAACAGAACTTTGTCTTTTTCTCCATTGTAGTGCGATCTCAGAGTTGGCATATATAGTTGGGGGGTGTGCAGGGCAAAGCCCCCCACGTAGGTGGGTTCAATTCCATGTAGATGTTGGTATGTTGTGCTGCGGGCAAGTATTTCCTTGCCCTTATTAAATTCAGTGAATCACTCCACTGATTAGGTGTCTATGGATAGTTGTTCAATGGAATTGCATTTTGGCGACATAATATAGACCTGGTATATTCTCTCTGTCTACTTATTCTTCTAGTTTCTCATTTTTACTTTCCATACTATTTCTTTTTCTTGTATGTCTTTCTCTCTCTCTCTCTCTCTCTCTCCTTTTCTTTTTTATTGGGCCCAGGTGTAACTTTTCCACCATCATTTGCAAAACAAATTTTACCCGTATTCTCTTATTGCAGTTATTAGATTTTCTTTAAACCCATCTTTCCTTCCCATTTCCAATTGCTTCAGTTTGTTTTTTCCCTCATTGATATACATTGATTTTACAACAGTTTTTGATTTCTTTGCCAAATCTTCTCATTTCCCACAATGATAACAAATCATCATAATTTAAAGGCTGACCTATAACCGGTAATACTCTTCTGAGCCATGATGGGAATCCATTCATGAGTGTTCCCATAAAATCAGGGTTATTCCTATTAGGTCAGTCACGTCCACAGTAAAGTCTATAAGCAGACAATTTTTTGTAAACATATTCATCTTCTAGTCCCTCTTTTCAACAAGCTCTGTTTCATTTATTTTACTCCATTCTACTCAAGGAGTAGGTGCCATATCTTGTAGGAACTTTTGAATCTCATCCAACAACACCCTACCTTTCCAAATATTTTGTATTATTTTATTCCTTTTTTGAATGGCATCTTTGCAGTGATAATTGGACACATCTTCTCAACAACGATACAGACACAGTAAATGAATAAGAGCAATAATTTGGTACAAATGTAAGATGTATTTTGAAATATTTTAAACCATAAAGTGAATATCTGCTGTATTTGGCTAATAATGTTAACAAAATGTAGTATTAAGGACAGATATAAGTGGGTGGTAGGTGGTCTGGAGTGAGGAAAGTTAAGAAAATACCTGTCCATTAACTAACATCCCTGGAGCAGGTGTATGTATATTCTTAAGTAAGATATGACTTCAATATTTTTTTTAATAAAGTGAGATCATCTAAAGTGGTGGCATGACAACAGACTGTTCCATGAGTCTGGGTTGAGTTTGAAAAAAAAAAAGATTGTTCATAGTAAAGGCAAAATGTGGCCTTTTTTAGCTTAATGGTGGAATTGCTTCTGAGCTCATTGTTGAATTCATGGACAGTCAGCTTATTAGCAAGTGGAGGGCAGTAATTTTATTTTTGCATCTTAAAAATAAGAGTATTACAGGTATATGAGGTCTTTCCTGTTACTGGAAGCCATTTAGCCTGCTGAATTAGGTACAGTAGTGGTCTGTTTAATAAGAGAACTGTATAAAGCATAGAATTGTATTTTCAGTGATTTTTAAGAGAGATGTATTGTGACCTGATAATGGGTCAGTAATTGAACATATTTGAGCCTAGGGATGAAGACGAAGGCTAATGTCCATCGAGTTTCAGTGGTTTAAAGATGTGAAATTTTGTAGGCCGCCATATGCTGTACAGTTACTGTGGACATTGTTTTCAGTGCAGTTATGAAAGGAAAGTGTTCTGTTTAGAAGTACCCCTAAATATTTTTGTTCTTTGGTAAAATGGGGTAGGGCTGCACAGGGGTCTGAAATACAACATATGGAAATATCGGCTAGTCTTTTAGTTGTACTGAAGGCTGTATCAGTAGATTTGTAGGTTTTAATAGTCAGTTTATTTTTGGTAAGCCATTCCAAATATAGGAGAAGTCATTTGGTATCATAGTACTTAGGCAAAGTGTAGATTTATGAGCAAATGTCAAAACTATGTCATCAGCATACATTGTAAGATTGAGATGAGGTAGGTCTAAAGGGAAGGTATTTATGTATAAAGAGAATAAATGTAGGCCTAATACTGAGCACTGAGGAACTCCAACAGAAAATGATTCTGTAGCAGAAAAATAGTTTTGGCTAATGATAGAGAAACCCCTGTCTGAAAGAGCAGTTTATAAATCACTTGGCTATTTCCAGTGACAGACCATAGTCAGATAGTTGTTTTAGTGAAATATTATAATTGATGGTTTCAAAGGCTCTTTTGAAATAAAAAAAATATAGCTTCATTCAGATTTTCTATTCTTCATTTTTTAAACACCTTTATTAAATTACGACTTAAGACAAAGACAAACATACATTAACAGAAAGTAAAACAAATGATATTAACATTTTTCCATATACATACATTACACATTACATATCTTTTCTTTGTAACAATAATCAGTGTAACTTACATAAATTGTTAAATTCCTCCCTTCCCTTAAACCTAACTCCTCCTCCTCCTCCAGAACATTATTATTGTTCATTCTTCATATTGGTATAAATTTGTGAGAATGAGACACTTGCTGTTTGTGCACTGTATTTACGGTGAAATTAATTTTGTATGCTAGTTAAGAGGCCATTTTGTTGGATGCAGTCAAGCAGTTGTTCAAAAAAATTTTTTTCTTAATATTTTAGCTAAGAGGCAAGTATTTTCAATGGGTCTATAATCAGTGGAAGATTTGGCATGAGGAACTTTCGGTAGATGAAAGATAATGACATGTTTAAAACTGGGGGGGGGGTGTTATTCACATAGTAAGAGATAATCCAAAAATGTGTGCCAAGGGTCTGGACATGTAAGTGGCACCACATTTCAATATTTTGGATGTAAGTAGCGAAAATGGAGTTATATTTATATTTAGTTGTTTCTAGAAGAACCTCTGTTTTCTTGTGGTATAAAGATGTAAAACAGAATTGAGGACAATTGAATATTTTGTGTAATGGCAGTTAAGGGTTGATTGTCATGTGGTTGGCAGTGTTGGAATTAGTTGGAGTGGAAGGCGTAGATATGCCAAGTTGTATAACTTTTAAGATATCAGGAGTTAAGGCTGATGTGTAATGAGATTTAGGGAAGATCTTGTTAGAGCTAAGATATCTTTTGTATTCCAGAATGTTTTTGAATCCCCAAGATATATAGTATTTTGGAGGTTCCTAAAGTTAAGCACTCTAACCATATTAGTTTGTATTCTGGTGGACCTGTTTAGGTCAAGATAATGCTGAACTTTTATTGTATTGTATACATCGTTTTTTTTTCATCCCTTTATTACTTCTTTCCTGTTCCTAATCAAAGTTCATAAGTTTGAAGTAATCCAGGGAACATGGTTATTCATAACTGCCCTTTTTGAGCTGACTGACAGCTTTTTTTTTAATTGCAGTCAGTAAATCATAAAATGTGGATGAAGATGAGGTGGGATCATGACAGTTATAGATTTGTGACCAGCCTGTAAGCTGCAATTTCAAACAGCCCTTGTCCTATGAACTGACAGTGAGAGAGGAGTGAACTATCATTAGGTCCGTCATTTCAGCAGGCTATGTTTCTCATTAACCTCAGTCTTTTCCGAAACTATGGAAAGTCTTCTGTGGCAGAGATTTCAGTGCTTACACACACACACACACACACACACACACACACACACACACACACACACACACACACACACACACACACACACACACACCCTGAACCCCCAACTACTACTGAGCACTACTTGGGGTGAACCTATATGCCCATCATCAGTTATTACGCTGTTACTCTGCCAGGTTCTGGTCTCCAACAGGTGACACAACAGACAGGGAGACCCAAGGTAATATTTATACTGCTAGGGGAAATTTGGCCAGGGCATCAGGGAACTTCCTTTACTCTTTTTGATAGGTGCTGTGGAATCTTTTACATCCACCTGAGCTATCACCAACTCAAGCAGACAGGATGTCAGTTTAACATCTACCTGGTGTGGGAAGGGAACCAACAGCCTTCTGCACAATAAGCAAGTGTGTTGTGCCATTGACACTGACTACTACTACTGAAATACTACTGGTATTCATTTCCCTGGAATATGTATGAACAGCCAAGTACCCAAAGGTTTCTCCTTTTCATTACAAAGATCTGTTAAGAAATAAAAAAGTTATATAACAGTGGTGATCTTAAATATATAACATAAGCCCTGTACCTCCAGAATCCTAATGAATTTATTCCATTTCTACATGATTGCTCTGCTTGAGTCTAAATTACTAATTTCTAAAACATGGGAGTATTTGTTCCAAAATACAAGTGTTTGTAAATGAAAACAAGTACAATTCACCTCACTTAAATGCCACCCATATTTTTTATTTATTTATTTTTATTTTGGTGGGAAATCCCCCTGCACCCCACACACCATATTTACTTATATATACCAACTCCAAGATTGCACTGACTCAGAAAAGAAAAAAACACCCATTAAACTGCATTTCTCCCTTTCTGGTATTTTTCAGTGTCATTGTAGTTTCTATAAATACAATATTACTTATTGCAATAACAGGAAATATACCAGTAGAAAACACAGCCTGTAAAAAAATAACACGCAGTAACATCATCCTCCTCAAGGAAGAGTAAACCTGTCTGGTGGACATCTACAATAAATAAACTCTATAATAAAAGGAAAGAATTGCTGTCCAGGACCAAGAAGGAACAGGTGTCTAATTGGAAGCAATCTCTCCTTAGCCTGAACAAGCAAATAAGAGCACTTGTGAAATCCTCCAAAGCAAACTTCGAGTCCAAACTGGCCACATCTAGTAAAGACAATCATAACGCCTTCTTCACATATGTCCAAAATCTCAAGGGAAGCACCCAGATCTGCTCAGAACTGGTGGTCAAGGACACCACATACACAAACGCTGTAGATATAGCCAACCTGTTGACAGAGAGGTTCAGTGAAAACTTCACTCCTCTGTCCCCCCATCAGTAAAACAGGACATCCCCAGTACCTGCCCACTCCCCTTTTCTTTATGGAGCAAGTCATCACTGCCCTCTCAAAGGCAAAAAATACAGCCTCCATGGGTCCCGATAACATCCCATGCTGCATCCTACATGAACTCAGACAGGAACTTGCAGCACCATTAGGCAACCTATTCATCCAAAGCCAGAGTACCAGCTTCATCCCAGCCAAGTGGAGCACAGCTACTGTCATCCCTTTGCACAAAGGTGGAGCGTCCACCGATCCAGGAAATTATAGACCCATCAGCCTAATTAGCCTGATCTGCAAGGCTGTGGAGTGGATTATCATGCACCTTATTAACAATGACATTGGCAACCTCCAGACACTTGATCCCACACAGTTTGGTTTTGTCAAGGGGAGATTATGCCTGTTAAATTTGGTCGACTTCTTTGAGACAGTCACCAAGGTCATAGACGAGGGGAAGATGGTGCACACCGCCTACCTTGACCTGGCCAAGGCCTTTGACATTAATCCCCCACTCAGGTATAATAGATAAACTGTCTCAACTAGGCATCAATCCATATGTTACCAGATGGGTAGTAAACTAGCTCACTGATAGAACCCACCTAGTCAAAATAGGGGAAGCCACTTCAAGTTTTAGACCCGTAAAAAGTAGTGTACCCCAGGGATTAGTTTTGGGGCCCTCTGCTGTTTGGGATATACTTCTCAGAGGTGCAATAATCTAGTGAGCTATGGCTGACCATGTTTGCAGATGACTGCAAGCTGGGTGCTGTCATCAATTCCCCCTAGTGATGCTGATATCCTCCAAGAGGGTCTCACCCAAAGAAATGACTGGGGCCAGAAACATGGCCTCAAATCGAATGCCAAAAAATGCATCATCATCCCTTTTAGGGAGAATGACATCCTCACAGATTATCACATTGATAATAAGACTCTAAGCACACAATCAGTCATGAGGGACGTGGGCACCCAGATTGATAGCAAAATGACTTTTGACCACCATATTACCTCTGTTGTACGGAAAGCTTTCTACATGGCTCACTTCATTAGTAAGGGTGTCTCATCCAGGGACAAGGTGGTCATAACATCCCTGTATTCTTCCCTTATAAGACCCTTTATTGAGTACAATGCCCATTTCAGCATGTACCTCACAAAGCACATACAGCAGCTGGAGAGACCACAGAGGTTCCTCACCCAAAGAATCCAGGGCCTCAAACATTTACCTCTACTCAGTCTCCTGCAGAGTCCTAAGAGATGACCTCTGTCTGGCATACAGAGCAATCTCAGACCCCAACGTGATGCGACTGCTGCATATCCGCAAGCCAAGCTCCACTCAAGTAACCCGCACGTGCAAACTCAACCTAGTCTGTGACATCAATAGGAATTGTTGGCGGGACAGATTTGTGTCCCACAGACTCCCCCAGAGTACCACATTAAACCTTTTTAAGTGCAACCTGGATAACTGGATGGGGAACAAAAGATACACCCCTGGGATTCCACCTGTGTCCCTGCTTGACAGTGGCATAGGGTGCTAACATGTTGGAACATGGGCTAAATTCTTGGCAAGGCTTGTAAAGGCCTCAGGGCCAATAGCCTAGTAACTTCTTATGATCCTCTGAATATTCACAAATGACAAAGAATTATTTACAAAATTCCAGATAGCTGGGCTGGCAGTGTGGCACCCCCCCCCGAAAACTCAAGCTAGTTTTTCAAGTGACCCTTGAGAAACATTACTTGAGAGGGTTGAGCCTATCTGGGAATACCTTACCCATTCCCTGTCTTGAGAGCCCATCTGCGTTGGCACTGCTAACCCCACTGTGGTGCTGCACTGTCATATCATATGCTTGCAACCCTAGGCTCCACCTTAGTAACTTGGCATTTTGCTGGCTGGCTCGATGTAGCCATGTTAAGGGATTGTGGTCTATAACTACAGTGAATTTCCTTCCATACAGATAAGGCTGAAGTTTCTCCAGTGCCTACACTATGGCAAGGCATTCCTCTTCTACAGCTGCACAGCATTCCTCCCTGGGTTGTAGCCTATGACTGAGCTATACCACTGGGTGCTCTTCTCCCTCTGAGGAATCCTGGCTAAGTACAGCCCCCACCCCATGGTTTGAAGCATCCACCTGAACAAAAATTATTTGCTGTAATCTGGACTGGCTAACACAGGGGGATCCTCCCAAAGCTCCTTTAAGCTTCTGGAATGCCTGCTCACATGCTGGGGTCCACACTACCTTATCCGGCTTGTTTTCCCTTGTCAGGATTGTAAGGGCAGCAGCTATGGTACTATCATTGGGGACAAACTTTCTGTAGTATCCGCTGTCCCTAAGTATGCCCTCACCTGCTTTTGGGTAACAGATGCAGGCCATGCTTGAGTGGCTTCCATTTTGTCCCAGGTAGGAGTCCTCTGCCATATCCACCTGACATTTGCTGGGCTTAATGGTCAACCTTCCCTCTGTAGTCTGCCCAGTACCTCCCTGACATGCTGAAGGTGCTCTTGCCCAGGAATGGCTGTAGATGGCAATATCATCTAGGTAAGCAAGAGTAAAATCTCCGTCTCCTGCTAGGATATGATCTACCAGCCTCGCCGGGGCATTTTTCATCCGAAAGTGCATCTTCGTGAACTCATGCAAACCAAAAAGAGTCACAAAGGCTGACCTCTCTCTAGCACTGGGAGTCAAGGGCACCTGCCAGTAACCCTTGATAAAATCAGTAGTCTTAAGATACTTAGCCCCACCCAGCTGCTCTAGGGCTTCATCTGTTCTAGGCATGGGGTAAGCATCTGACTCTGTGTAACTATTTAGTTTCCTGTAGTCCACACAGAACCTGGTGCTGCCATACTTCTTTGGTGCCAGCACCACTGGGGATGCCCAGGGATTGCTGGACTCCTGAATTACCCCTAGTTCCAACATTTCCTGAATCTCCTCCCTCAGAGTTTGTTTGACTCTCTCAGGCACCCTGTAAAGGGCCTGCTAATAGACCTTTGGGGTCCTGTATCCACCTGGTGCTGCATCAGGTGGGTGCACCCTGGTTTCCCAGTGAACGTGTCCCGAGACTTCTGTAACACTGCTCAGATTTCTCAAACCTGGGTACGGGATAGCTGCTGGGACATTGCTACCCCTTCCAGTGAGGTGTCAGTCTGAGCCTCCCTGAGGAGATCAATCACCAGATCCCCCCCTCAGACTCCTCCCGCCTTGTACTGCAAATACGTAGCAGAAGGGCCTCCTTGTCATGGTAAGGTTTCATCATATTAACATGGTACAATTTGTGCCCCTGCTTCTTGCCTAACAGTTCTACCATGTAGTTAACATTGCTAACCGTCTTTACTACCTTGCAAGGTCCCTCCTAAGCTGCCTGCAGCTTGTTGTGTCTGACAGGGATGAGAACCATTACCTGCTGCCTTACAGCATACTCTCTAGCTCAAGTATTCCTGTCATACTAGACTTTTTTCTGCTGTTGGGCTTCTGACAGGTTCTCCTAGGCCAAGCCCATAAGTTCCCTGAGCCTTATCCTGAGGTTTATGATGTATGCAACAACAGACTTCTTGTGGGATTCACACTCACCCTCCCACTTACGTCGAATCAAATGTAGAGGTCCCCTCATCCTATACCCATACAATAACTCAAAGGGTGAAAAACCTGTGGATTCCTGGGGCACCTCTCTGTAAGCAAAAAACAGATGGGGTGAATATTTGTCCCACTCCCTCTTGAACAGGTTTGCAAATGCCTGTAGCATTGTCTTGAGTGTAGAGTTTAACCTCTGAACAAGACAATTACTCTGGGGATGGTAGGGGATGGTCTTTAAGTGCTTCACCCCACAGTGCTTTGACAAACAAGGCAGCAGGTCTGACATGAAATTGGCATCTCTGTCAGTCAGTATTTCTTTTGGAAAACCTACCCTGCTGAAAATTTCTAAAAAAGCATTTGCCACCTTTTCTGCCTCAGTCGAGAACAGAGCCACCACCTCAGGGTATCTGGCAACATAATCTATTACCACTAGGATATAATTTTTCCCCGTGGAACTTGGGGTACTCAGAGGCCCCACAATATCCATAGCTACCCTCTGAAATGGCTCCTCAATCATAGGCAAAGGCATCAAAGGAGCTTTCACCTTGTCTCCTGCCTTGCCTACCTTTTGGTACTGCTCACAGGTCCTGCAGTACTCTATTACATCTCTGGAAATCCCAGGCCAATAAAAGTTCTGCATAATATGTCTCCTTGTATGTTTTATGCCCATATGACTTGCAAAGGGAATGTCATGGGCTATGGATAGAAGTGCCAGATGGTAGGCTCTGGGCACTACCAACTGCTGTATTCTCTCACCCTCTAGCCCTCTCTCAAGGGCCCACTGTCTATACAATAAACATTTGTCCCAGTATACAGATTCCCCCTTCCCTTGAGACTCAAGTGCCTCACCAGCTACTTCCCTCAGGATTTGTAATGTAGGGTCTGAGAGCTGAGCCTGTCTCAACTCTGTCCTTGTAACCCTTCCCAGCTCCCCTTCCACAGGAAGTCTGGCATTCTCTGACAGAGGTGCCTCACTGTCAGGCTGGGTACTACTACTCACCTCTGCCCTTGCAGTCACTCTGTCCAAGAGAATATCAGTACCTACAAGCAGCTGTGGCTCACCTTCAGTCTCACTGCTACAGGGTAGCTGCCTCCCTGAAGTATCCACCTCACTAGCCCTGGCTGTAAGTGTGTGGTCAGTCTGGGTCTGCCCCAGGCTACCAGACGCACATGCTTATCTCCAAGCCTGACTATATGCAACTGCATGAACACATGGTACTGGATTATCAAAATCATTCCTTATCTGGACATCTGCAGGGATATCCTCAAACACCGAAGTAAATCCAAACAAACCTGGAACACACAGCTGACAACCGCTGAGGAGAGAAAATGAAGAGCTAGATGTTTTCAGTAAAGCAGTCAACAAGTACGCTGTTAACTAAAAGTTAACACTCTTTAATTCCACTCTGTAATGTTAAACACCAAAGACCAAACACACCTACTTGCTGGCTTCCTTTTCCACCCTTCCAGTCAAGGTGAACCCACCCTCCCAGTCAAGGTGAACCCTAACCAAAGGTATTTGGAATGGGGTCCTTCGTAAAGCTCTGACTGGAGTAGACTGCCCAAGTAAGTAGTGCTCCTCTGTAACCATTGCAGAATTCACAATGGTTAGGTCGGGGGCTGTGTCTCTCTTAACAGTGGCCTCTTTCACATCCACTAAGATAGGATATAACCTCTTGTGGTAGTTTGTTACCCTTATTGTCTTGAGACAGCTTACTGCTGGCATTTTGTCATTCCCACTTACTGGCTCTCCCTCCATTTGTTCCCCTCCTTGACTCCGTGGACATCTATATGCTACATGGCCCCACTGGTTGCATTTAAAACATTTAACCCTGCTCCTGGACATGTATCTGGACTAGTGGCTTCCCCTGCTACTAGCATACTCTGTTGGGGCTGTCTGGGCTGCCCACCCTCGGTTCTCTTAGACCCATGAGCAGTACTGAGTGTCCCTTTCCTGTGCAGTGATGCCCTGCTTGCGAGGTATAGGTCTCCCTTCTTCCCCAGCTCATCTGCAGTATTGCATTGTCTATCAGCTAATCAGATTCTCATGTCCTCAGGCAAAGTGCTAAGGGCTTGTTCCCCTCACCAAAAGGTCTGCCAGCCCTCCAAAAGTGGTGATCTGACATCCACTCACCCACCTATGAATATAAGTGGTTACTTCAGCAATATATTCATAAACACTTTCATCTGCCTTGCGTCTATGCTTGCGAAACTTTTTTATATAAACTTCAGGTGTTAACTTAAAGTATTTTAACAAACACATATTGACTGTATTATAATTTAAACAATTGGTATCAGACAATTTAGAAATAGCAGTTACAGCTTTACCATGGAGTAAGTGGTTCAGGAACTGCACTCAGTGCCCTTGGTCAACATTATACTGTTTACATACCCTCTCAAACACTGAATGAAGCTATCAAAATTATCCCCCTCTGTAAATTGTGGAAGAAATTTACTGACCTTTGTTCCTTCTGGGGTTCAGTTACTCCCTTCCCCATTAGCTGCATGACTCTGACGAAGAGTCAGCATATCCTTTTCATGTTGACTCTGCCTCTTATTCTCCTCAGCCTGCAGACATCGCAGTGTCTTATTTTCTTCAGCCTCCAGACATCTCAGTTTCTCATTTTCTTCAGCCTCTAGATGTCTCAGTCTCTCTGCTACTTCCATTTCCAAACAATTGACCTCCAGCTCAAGTCTCTTTAACTCCAGATGGATTTTTAAGTCCTCTGTGGAAAGGTTGAACTGTCCATTTTCTGTGACTTGTACATTCCCAAGGCCAGTCTTACTGTCCTCCTGGTTGCTATTCTGTGATGCAGCTGTGCCCAAAGCTACAATAATTTCTGCCTTAGTCAGGTTGACATGCACCAGTCCTTTAGCCTGGCACATCTCAGCCAACTGGCTCTTTACCAGCTTGCCATACTCCTCTGCTGACGTGCTTGCCTGCTCTCCCTGAGTAAATAAGCTAACAAAAAAAATATAACAATTGTGATATGAAACTCTGAATGTTCGCTGTGTGGCTGATTGAGAGTACAAACACCTTCAGCGGCCACTGTACACAGGCTGCAGGAATTCAATATCCACACCACTACAAGTCAATTAATATATGATGTGGCAAACTCACCACTGTCAACCAATTAATATGTGATGTGGATATCCCACCACTGTCCAGCAATTAATATGTGATGCCCCTGCACTGGCCCAGTAATCAAGGAGCCTCAATCCTCACCACTGGTAACAGTTAGGGGATGTACATGCTGGGAGGATGGCAATTACACACAAAGTAAAGTACAATTTCCCTTAAGAGCACACAGAGATCACAGTCAGTCTGCAGCTGGCTTCTCCCCCTTTCCCCAGATCCCCAATAACACTTCCCTCTGGAACAGCTGTAGGGTTGAGATCTCAGCCGAGTGGCCAAGCTAAGAGCTGCAGCACCCTCTCTGGCCAACCTGTACTTCGTGTTCCTGCCCAAGTAGCTAACACACACACAACACACACGCACACACACACACACACACACACACACACACACACACACACACACACACACACACGCACACACACACACACACACACACACACGCACACACACACACACACACACACACTTTGAGATTTGATTTATATACAAGCACACACACACATGGGGAAGGTTGGCACATGTTTAGTAGCTATGCCCATTCTGCCCAGTCTATAAGGTAGTTCCAGCTCCCACCAGCCAACTCTTACTTATCACCTACTATAAGGCTTTTATAAAGGGTGTCCAATCCTACTGTGTAATGTTACTATTAATCCAAATGGTAGTTATGACCAAGCGCCAGGCTATTAGGAGTGACCTGTACAGTGTCACCAAATAGATATGCAAGTACTCTTAGAGCTTAAATATGTCTCACAAATAGCCACAAATATGGGTTTAAATATATTTAATAATAAATAAAAGAACAAGACACTATTCAGTCAATCAACACAGTTACCTCAGAGTTCAAAAATCACAGAAAATATTTTAAAACAACATTGAAGGACAGTCTCAAATAAATAGTGAAAATATATAAATTAATCTTTACTATATTCCTATCTATATCTAAGAGAGATACCATGCCCTAAATCTTACTTAGAGACAGGCAAGTGCAGATGATGATGATGAGTGGATGTTTCCAGGTCAAAGACAAAATACAAAATGCATAGTCTCTCTCTGAGAGAGTTCCCAAATTAATATCAAACAGTACTGCTGGGCAAGCTTGGATGACATCACTCTTTGTCACCTGACTTCAGTTCTCAGGCTAAACAGAAACGTAACAGAATTTCACATCTCTGTGTTAAAAATACATATCTCTCAGATGTTTGCCAGATCTTGGAAGTCATAAAACAATAAAAAAAAAACTTTACATTTTAAACCTAGTAATTACTTTTCCTCCAAGAAAGTACAACTTCTAGCTCTAGACACTGTATCTGCTTCTGCATTGAAACTGAGATAACACCTCTTGTTTATGGCCCAGCTATAAAGTAACTTAACCGCAACTATTCTTAAGTTTTGCAAGTTAATCTTCTATGTATCAGCAGGGTATGCTGTGGTTACATTCTTGACGCTCAGTACATAACATACAGTTCTGTATAAATCATATCAATATTCACAAATGACAAAGAATTATTTACAAAATTCCAGATAGCTGGGCTGGCAGCATGACACTAACATACAGGTTATTTGGCATCTTTCCAGAAAGAACTCTTTTGGGTTGGTGGTTTATCCTTGGCCCAGTCAGACTTTCACAGAAAACAAATGCAAATAAATAAATAAAGACTAAGTGTAACTGCTTCCATTTGCAAAAAATAAATGGCCCAGGCAACAGGAAATGGCTTATTAAAATAATTTAATATAAAAAGGTTAACACACAAGTGCTTTCACCCTGACACAATGCAAGGCTTTTTCAAGTGAAATAAACAAACACCATAAACCTCCATTTAAATACCCTAATTAATAAAAAAGGCGCCAAATTATCTTAAAGAAGTACATAACCCCCCACATTTAAAATGTTGCAAAAACAACATAATCCACTATTTACACAACAACATTAACCACAGTTTGTAAAATTTCCACTTTTTTTGCAAGTTTTAGGTTTTACGGTCTTCTGCTTCTTCATTTTAACTGCTTCCATTAGTAAACCAGATATATTGTATATTTTCTATTTCTGTATTTTAAATTTGTTCCCTCCA
>NC_056733.1:870751798-870756798 GCF_019279795.1 Protopterus annectens
TGGTTCAAGACTGTGGAGAGCTCCCCAGGCATACCAGGTTACATCTCCTTCCACAAGTTCAGGCCACAAACTGAAACAGTGAAAACTAAAGGAGGCAGTGTATCAATCTTCATTAAAGATAAATACACCCCCAGATTGTTTAAACAGTATGATTCCCTGGAGATACTTCAAGTGCAATTAACTGTTGGTAGGACACCTATTCAAGTCATTGCCAGCTACAGGACCCCCTCCATGAATTAGGACACCCATTCTGCCTGTTTAGATCTACTTGAGTCTATCAAGATACATCCAAACACCATGGTTTTGGTTGACTTTAACTACCCTGCCATTGACTGGGTAAACTACTCATCCTCAAACTCACTTGCCCAAAGGTTGCTCAGCTTTGTTAACTTCAATGCCCTGGGCCAGCTGGTTGACACCCCCACCTTGAGGTCTTCCCTGGTGAGAGCTGACCACAAATCAGTCTCATTCAAAGTAATTATCACACCTGCCCCGCCCCCCCCCCCCCATCAGCAACTAAAAAACTTCTCCAAAGCAGATTATAACCTCTTACGGGATAGTATAAATGGCTTCACTGCACCTACCCCCTCAGATGGAACTGACAACTATGCTACATTCTACACCAATGCTTTATACAAACACCTGTATAACTGCATTGATTCAGCCGTACCTGATAGGACCATAACAAGCTCCTCAACGAAGAGCAAACCTGCCTGGTGGACAACTGCCATTAAGTGCCTTTGCAATAAAAGGAAGAAATTGCTGTCTAAGACTAAGACGGCGGGAACCCTCCTCAGCTTAAACAAGCATATAAGCCTTCTTGTGAAGTCCTCTAAAGCAAACTATGAATCCAGATTAGCTTCCTCAACTAAGGACAACCATAAGGCTTATTTTAGTTACAGCCTTAACCTAAATGGAAAGGCCTAGACTTATGTCAAATTGGTAGTTAATGATACTACATATACTGAGTCTGTGGGACATAGCTAACCTATTGACCGACAGGTTCTGTGAAAACTTCACTTCCCTGTCCTTGCCACCTGTAACCTACCTTGTATCTCTAAAGAGTAGGTTGTAAGCAGCCTCTCTAAGGTAAAAAAACACAGCATCTATGGGACCTGATACATCCCAGGCTGCGTCCTACATGGGCTCCAACAAGAATTAGCAACACCAATGGGTACACTTTTCAGTCATAGTCTAAGCACTGGCTTCATCCCAGCTGAATAAAAAATGGCCATCGTTAATCCCTTGCACACAAAGGTGGTGCTTCCGCTGACCCCAGGAACTATAGACCTATTAGCCTGACTTGCCTTATTTGCAAGGCCATGGAGCTAATCATCATGGACCTTATCAACAAAGATATAGGTAATCTCCAAAGACTTGCCCCTACTCAGTCTGGATTTGTCAAAGAGAGATCATGCCTGTTAAACGTGGCGGACTTCTTCAAGACAGTCACCAAGGCCCTGGACAATGGGAAATCTGTACATACAGCCTACCTAGACTTAGCCAAATCTTTTGAAACTATCCCCCACTCAGGCATCATTGACTAACTCACTCAGCTAGGTATCAACCCATATATCGTTAGATAGGTCGCTAACTGGCTCACTGATAAAACACATATAGTCAAAGTAGGGGAATCCACCTACAACAGCAGACCTGTAACCAGTCGTATTCCACAGAGATCAGTCCTGGGACCTCTACTGTTTGGAATCTATTTCTCAAAAGTACAAGCAAAAACTAAAGGTCTGTGGCTGACAAAGTTTGTTGATGACTGCAAACTGAGAGTTGTCATAGAATCTCCAAATGATCTCAATATCCTAGAAGAGGCTCTTACAAAAGCAAATGATTGGTGCCAAAGTCATGGCCTTAAAGTCAATGCAAAAAATGTATTATCATCCCTTTCAGTAAGAGCAATGTCCCTGATAACTACCACATCAACAGCAACACCCTAAGTATGCACTCAGTGGTGAGAGACCTGGGTACACAGGTTGACAGCAACTTACCTTTGATCACCATGTCTCCACAGTGGTAAGAAGGGCATTCTGTATTGCTCATAAGTAAGGGCATTGCCTCCAGAAAAAAGAAATTATAACCTCCCTGTACTCTTCCCTCATCAGGCCAATAATTGAGTCAGTGCCCCTTTTGGTATGTGCCTTTCCAAGCACCTGCAGCAATTGGAGAGACCACAAAGATTCTTCACAAGAAAATTCAAGGTCTTCAGCATCTGTCCTATGTGGATCGTCTGAAATCACTGTCACTTTATTCTGTTTCATACAGACTACTCAAAGGCAATCTCTGTCTTTCATATAAGGCAGTCTCTGACCCTGCTTTACTGAAAATGCTGTATATCCGCAAGTCAAATGGTACACAGCTTACTCACTCTAAAGAACTTAACCTGGTATGTGACATTAATAGAACCTGCTAGAGAGACAGATTTGTCTCCCAGAGGTTACCACTCCTTTGGAACAGACTCCCACTTCATGTCAAACAGACCACCTCATTGGCCCTCTTCAAATACAATCTGGGAGACTGGATGGGTAACCGTATATTCACCCCAGGGGTTCCACCTGTGTCCCTCTTGGATGGGGGGAATAGGTGCTAATTGTGGAAATAAGGGTAGAACTGGGCTAGAATTGTAAGAGCCCTAGGGCCATTAGCCTAGTAACTTCTTATGATCCTATTATACACACACACACACACACACACACACATATATATATATATATATATATATATATATATATATATATATATATATATGTCTATATGGGTTACCTTTAGTTTACTGAACACCCATTTCACAGACACTAACTTTGCCGACACGTCACATTACTGACAAATGGAAAGCCGATGTTTCCCCGCACGGTAAGTGACAATGCCATCTACCTGGACTTTGCCCCTTACCCCCACGGTAGTGCGTTCTCTGAGTTGGTATATTTATTAAGGGGGGTTTGGGGGGGGTGAAGCTTCCCACATTCGTGGGTTTGTTTTATTGGTACTTCCTGAAGTCGGGATGGCCAAGCGGTTACTTACTGTGCGGGAAATGTCGGCGTTCCATTTGTTGGTAATGTGACTTGTCAACAAAGTTAGTATCGTGAAGTGGGCATTTGATAAACTACAGGTAACCCGTCTATATACATATATATATATATATATATATATATATATATATATATATATATATATATATGCATATATATATATATATATATCTATATCTATATATATATATATATATATATATATATATGTGTATATATATATATATATATATATATATATATATACCTATATATACATATATATATCTATATATATATATATATATCTATCTATCTATATATATACATATATATATATCTATATATATATATATATATATATCTATGTAGGTTCATAGGTTCATACTAGGCTATCTGCCCTAGGGCATTTATAAGCCTAGCCAGAGTGTGTTTGGCTTTCGCCACCCATTTTAAATTAAGTTTGCTATGCCCTTTTTCGAGGTTAGTATACTGTGCCACTGTCTAACAGTGACACAGAAGTGATACCCAGGGTAAACCTACGATCTCCCATCCACTCATCAAGATTCCTCTTGCAGAGAGTCAATGAGGGACTCTGCCTAACCTGGACTGGGATTTTATTCCAGAGTGAAAGGAGCCTCTGGGTTATGAATCTGTCCCTCCAGCATGTCCTATTTATTTCAGTGTTGAGGTTCAAGTCTCTTGAGCGCGTAGCTCGATGGGATTTGGATTTTCTGAGGTGCAGCATGTCCATTAATTCCGGGTTGGACATGGCTTTATACGTCAGGCACAGATCGCCTCTGAGCAGGCTGTATGCCACTGAGTAGAGCTGGAGTTTCTTTAACCGGGCAGCATATGGCATCTGTTTGAGCCCTTTGATCCTCTTGGTGAGGTACTTTTGGGGTCTTTCCAGTTGCTGCAGGTGTCTGGTAAGGTACATCCCAAAAGGGGCACTGTACTCAATTATGGGCCTGATGAGGGATGAGTAAAGAGGCACGATGCCTTCCCCTGATCTAGATGTGACTCCCTTCATGATTAGGTGGGCTATATAAAATGTTTTTCTAACCACTTTGGCCACGTGGTTGTCAAATAAGAGATTGCTATCAACTTGGGTCCCCAGGTTCCTAATTACTTCTTCTGTACTTAATGGATTACCACCTATGTGGTAATTTGTGGGCACTTTGTTTTTGCCAAAGGGGGATGACTATACACTTTTTGGCGTTTAGCTTGAGGCCATGGCTCTGGCACCAGTTGTCTGTTTCTATGAGGCCCTTTTGGAGGATGCTTGTGTCGGCTGGAGAGTCGATTATGGCACCCAGTTTGCAGTCATCTGCGAACTTGGTCAGCCACAGTCCTTCCGTGTTGGCCTGTACCTCCGAGAAATATATACCGAACAAGAGAGGTCCCAGGACTGAGCCTTGTGGGACGCCACTTGTAACTGGTTTGGAGTCTGACATGGCTCCAGCAATTCTAACCATGTGGGTTCTGTCCTTGAGCCAGTTTGCAACCCATCTAGTGACATAGGGGTTTATATTTAAGCTGGTGAGCTTATCTATAATGCCCGAGTGGGGTATTGTATCGAAGGCTTTTATGCAGGTCGAGGTAGGCTGTGTGGACCACCTTCCCCTCGTCAATGGCCTTGGTGACTGTTTCAAAGAAATCGACCAGGTTTAAGAGGCAGGATCTGGCCTTAACAAAGCCAAACTGGGTAGGATCCAGTGTCTGTAGGTCCCCAATATCTTTATTTATGAGGTCCATGATGATCCTTTCCATAGCTTTGCAGACCAAGCTAGTCAGGCTTATGGGGCGATAGTTTCCAGGATCCGTTGAGGCACCACCTTTGTGGAGTGGGACCAGTGTTGCTGTACGCCACTCTTTGGGTACATATCCTGTAGTAAGGCTGAGATTGAACAGTAGTTTTATGTTTGGGTTTAGCTCTTCTTGGAGTTCATGTAGGATGCAGCCCGGGACACCGTCTGGTCC